>NC_083612.1:31142680-31305960 GCF_963584025.1 Labrus mixtus | reverse complement strand
AAGAACGGGAAAGCTTAGGAAAAAGGATTTATTGTTTTAGAAGAAAAGGAGGCTGACATGTTGAATTTCTTGTGATTCATTTCTCTATGTTGTGTCATGATAACGACACTTCTGTAGGGGTCGGGGAGATTCTGACAGATCCATCAGTCATAAAGAGTGGTGAGAAGGGGTAAGTACTTTGAACACTTTCAGCGTTGTTAAAGCTGAATGAGTTGTTCACTAATGGCTCCTGCTGCGTGACTCTTTCAGATCCTACGATATGATATTCGGGCCTGCTAACCTGGGGGATGATGCCATAAGAAACTTCCGAGCAAAACACCACTGCAACTCCTGCTGCCGCAAACTTAAACTCCCTGGTGAGAGTGTACTCCATCCCTGCTCTGTTTCCTCATTACATCACACAAAAGTGTCCTGAATGTGATTTTTATTTTTTTTTTGCTCCAGTGTGACTCTTGATCAGATTTTTTTATGACGGTGCGATCGGGACCAGTCACATGGAATCTGTTGTTTTCAAACCAGATTTGGGCTTTTTTCATATGTGGATCTAAATAGGATACAGGTCGGTTCTTTAGCAATGTGACCTCAGTCTAAACAGCCACGTTGGATTCCATGTGACTTTCACGTCACTCACTGGAAGCATTAAAGGGAGGGGGCATGCTTACATGACAAACCGTGTTCAGCAGAACCAGGTTTTCACAATCATGGACAAGTCTTCTGGGACACATGTGTTTGATTTAAAGATCTTAAACACACTTCTTTAAATTGTGATCTTTTCATGACGTAAAAACTCTTCAACTATAAATATGCAGGCATATCTTTGATGTCATCAAAACAAATCTTTTACAACTTGGATGGGTGGGGGCGGGGTTTATCAGGATGGAATGGGGTTTACAAAAGATGACCACAGCACAATCTCAACTGCATGTGTTCTTATCCTTAGTGCAAACCAATAAAGAGTTTCTGAAACATAATAATAATCTTTTACATCATGTGGAATGAATACGTTGTTTCTTGTTCGTCAGATCTTAAGCGGAATGACTACACTCCAGACAAGGTGACGTTTCCTCAAGACGACCCTCCCAATCCAGGCGGCGGAGTCAAAGAGTCCCGCCAATCAATGAGGCTGATGCCGTGAACGCTGTAAAGGCGGAGAGACAGTGAATGATCACGAGGCGATCCTCATCTGACCCTATATAGTCGAGGCCAAGGAGCTGAGAGGCGTACCCAATCAACTGGAAGAATCATACCTGTTTCCATGGAAACCAGTGCATGCAGAGTGACTGTGTCATGTTTTTGTCGGTCCCGCCAAATGCTGTCGAACTCAATTCAACCATCTTAACCTTTTTGTGTTTTTATTTCATCAATAAGGAAAAAAAGTTTTAAACCTATTTTGTATAAGTTTATGAATTTATATATGTACAGTGTATATATATATATATGTATATATATATATATATATATGAACTGGATATATTGACAGGTACCATATCATTGCAGAGGGTTTCTTATTTATTGTGACGCTTGAGAAGTTGCCTTGTTTTAACAAAAAAATGTATAAAAAAAGAACAAATCTAAGTGCATTGTACATCTGTTACAGAAGCTGCAGAGAGGTTTAGTCACTGCAACGCTGCAGTTTGCCACCACATCATTTTTTTTTTATAAATGTATGAAGACTCGTATCACAACTTTTTGTCTCGTAGTTAAAGAATCACGATTTTGAAAATCTTGTAAAATATGGGCAGATTGCAATGCAACTTTTACAGAACAATGTACGTCATTTTATTGTATTTCAAAGTGTGTCCACCAAAATATTGCTGATAGTTTTTATTGTTACAAAGGTACTATTGCTATATCTTTGTCATCAACTATTGTTTGAGCAAATAACAATCTTGTGTATCTTATAGATACTGTTATCTGGCATGAGCTTAACAGAGTACAAATATTTTATTCAGGGGAAATGACAAACGTGAGGGTATTACTGTATACATTTTGTACTGGATATCATTTTAAACAAATAAAAATGTTAAAAGCTTTTAGGATCTTTGCTCTATGAGACTGACTTTGTTTTGATGCCAATATATGTCAAAGATATGTTGGGATGCCAAGCAATAGCGATAAAAAAATAACTACGAGTTAAAGTCATATAACATGAACACATTCAACTTGATAAAAAGGTTTCAGTGACCTCCAGCCAGCCTTTTATATTTGGAAATTGGTTGGCCCCTAATTTCCACTTAGAAACTACAATTTTAGCTTTATTTTGCAGGTATTATTATGTCAAAGAACACAACCCTTTCTCCCCTCAGTGAGGCCCAGATACTCTCATGAAAACTTTTCAACTTTTTCTCAAGTTGTGGCTTTTTCTGTTGATTAAATCTGAATTAAAAATGTGTCTTCTCCGTCGAGGCCATCATCAGTAGAGTGCTGTTAGACTCTTGGGACACCTGTAGCAGTAGACAGTGGCTTTAGTGTCTGAACTGAGGCCTCAGATTCCTCAGTTGGACTGCTTCTGCAGGTATTTGCATCCACACACTATTACCTTTGTTCAGTTTCCTGTGAGCAAACTGACAGATTACTCACCTGTGCACCTGTGTCGGAGTTCAGTAAGGTCACCAAGAGAGATGTAGCGGAGGCTTAATCCCTTTATTTATTCCTTTATTCCCCGAAAAGGGCTCTTAAGAATGTATCTATGACTCAGGATACACAATAATATCAGCACCTCATTGGTATCAATCAATCATAGTTTTAAAATCATATTTTTTCAAAACTTTTCTCTGGTAACAGAGGCAAATAAGAAAATGCCAGAACTATGCTCATAACATTTGGATGATTAGGAAAATTCAGGAGGTGCCTATTCACCTTTAAACATGTTGCATAGAAATGAATTGGACATGTTTCTGGGGGTTTTTAAGATTTATTTTTGGACCTTTATTTAGACATGGGACAGTGGATAATGTCAGAAATCTGGGAGAGAGAGAGTGGGGAATGATATGCTAGAAAGGAGCCATAGGTCAGATTTGAACCTGGGCCGCCTGCTTGGAGAACCGCAGTCTCCGTACATGGGGCGCGCGCTCTAACCACCAGGCTACCGCTGCCCCATGTTATGTTTTTAAAATGAATCGTAAGTTAGTAAGAGTTTGTATTTTGCTCGCTGAATGAGTATTTTGTGAAACTCTGACTGTTTTTTTTTTTTTTGTGTGCCATCATAAGAGAAGGCAGAGCAGCATGTTAATTCAACTTAACAGAAGCTTCATGATTTGTGAAGTGACACTTTCACTATTGACATTTTCACACAGAAAAAAGACTATTAAAATTGAATGGTGCAAAAGTTCAAATGTAGGCACCACACCTTCTGTGAATAGTGGTGAGACTTTAGCACATTTCAGTCACTTTTCTAAACTTCAAAGAACTGGTTCACATTTATTCAAGTATATTGTGAAACAATACCAACTTCTACACAGAATTTAGTCGCTGAAATTCTTCTTCCTTTCTAAACTAGACATGAAAAGAACCGTCAGTTATGCTCCAACAGTGTGAGTCAGTCAAATCATTTCAGTATCCACAATTCATAGTCACATTTCACCTCCATCTCTATTTCATTAGCATCTGTAAAGGATCCATATTATTCAGTATGAACAGGAAGAATACCTTTCAGGGTACATAGTGCAAAGAGAGAGAATCTTCAACGATAAAATAATTGTGATACTGTGTTGCACAAACTGGATGGACTGGTTTCCCCTCCTGCTGGGTGTGGTTTCAACTATAATAGTCTCAGTTCTCACATCTCTGCTTGTTATTCAGCTCATCTTTGGACTGAAAGTTTGCAGCTCTCCATCGCGTAAAGGTTTAACAGACCAGCTACAACCATGATCCAAGTGGTCATCGACTACGGGTAAGTTTACAACTCTTAATTAGAAAAGTAATCACGGAATTAGAAAGGAAGTTAGCATGAAATAGATTTTTATCTTAAACATTTTAGGAGGTCAATATATAATGTATATAGAATTTTAACATCCTAATAAGAAATATAGAATATATAAATCTCATGCATTAGGACTTTAATCTTCTTGTAAACTAATGTTGTGTGTGTGTGTGTGTGTGTTACAGTCAAAGCTGAAACTCAGCTGGAATCTACCAGCAGCTATGCTCCAGACTTGGCACGATTCCTGGTGTGCAGCTGTCAGTAAGACAGGCCTCAGCGAGTAAGCCTCTGTTTTTTTCTCCACTTAGCCAGCCCTCTACGGAGGCACATTCCTGCCACAATAGTTAAAGAAAAAAAAAAAAAAAAAAAAAAAAGATGAATTAATTATATTATTTTTTTGTGTGCCCAATATGTAGAAAATACAAAGTTAAATATAAAGATACTTGTTGTATTAGTAGTTTTATTTTATTGTATGTATTTCTTTAAGCATTTTTGTTTTGATGTTTCTAATGGTCTAATGGTATCTGATCAGATATGATTCAGACAATAATAAGTATTTTATTTTTTATCTTTTTAATATATCTGTTGACCTTAGAATCTCACACACACAAAACAAAGCAACAGACTTAGCTGACCTCATTCATGTGGGCAATGGCAGCATGGCATGTCAAGGTCTGGCCTACGTGACCGGCCCATTGTTTTGTTTTCTAGATCACCTGAAAATCAGAAAATGATCCTCTTATGACGAGAAAACCAGCTTTGTTATGTCGAGATAATCAGATTAATCGGTTATGAAGCGTTGCTGCCCTGAGATAATGACATGTATGGATGCATGTTGGCTCAAGTGTTTTATTTTTTTATTTTTTTATATCTTTATTATGCTCGTATCTTCACACTACATGTAAATTTACCTGAAATGAGCGTGATCTAGAAACACAGTTAAGCAGTGAGTACAGTATGTTATTCTTCTTTTCTCTAGTCCCTCAATTAAATAACTTTTATACACGAGGGGAGGAGTCAGCCGGCCGTCCCAACGATGTAAACAAAGTGAAGATAGGACTCTGAAAACTCTGAAAACATCACAGACAGTGGGACTTGGGTGTTACACCCATTGTAGACAGTCATGACTCACAGAGTTATTTTCAGAGGATATACTTAATTTATATTATATTTAAGTGTGAAAAATCACATATAAAGCCTTTAAAGTTATTTTTTTAGCTGCACCATATAAAAGTCAAAAAGCTAATTATATTGAACTTTTCAAAAATCTCAAGAAAAAGTTTTGACTCAGAAATGTCTGGACATGCTTTCTGATACACGCCTTACTTCAATATCTGCCTGTGGCAAAATCTTCTGAACAGCCAGAAACCCAAGTGAACCAAACTCACTGACAATCTGAACACATGTTTTATTATTTCTACTCTCCGCATGCTACACCATGTGTTCTGTGAGCATTTTTTTTAATTTTTTTTATAAAATTTAAAATATGATCAGATTTTATAAGATTTCAAATTATGAATCTGTTCAGATTTAGAACAAGTCGGAGCTGCTACACTTTTACCTTTGGTTTAATAACTTAAACAATTATTCAATTCCATTAGAAAAACGTTATGAGAGAGGAGGCGTATAATGACAGGGCAAGGTAGGCAAAAAAATGTGAACTAAAAATATAAAATATAATTTTAGATACAAAAGTTAAAACACAAAATAGATACAGTAGAAAATAAATATAAGTGGGCAGTGGTTGGTTGTAAACAGAACTATATGCAGTTGATGAATACTAAGTGGGTAAAGTGATAGTAGAGCAATGAAAGAAAATAGACAACCAATTACAAAAAAACCTCTTTTTCACATTTTATCCATCGCCTTTGGTTTTAAGAACTCAGTTATAAAGTATGAGTTTCATAACAGTTAGCTTGTTGTAAACATACTGACTATATCTTCCGATTTTTTAATCAGTGGACCCACGCTACATTTCGAGCAATCTGATTAAGAATAAATGTAATCATTACTGGTGTTTAAAAAAAAGGCGCAGCTGGTTTGCTGTTCCATGTTTTAACAGGATTTAGTTCTAACCTTACAGTCGAGCAGTACCAGGAACAGACTGGATTGAGCCCAGCCCATGTCTGTCATAAACCTGTCTTACTGGTTGTACAATGTGAACACATTTATGAACACACATGCTGAAGTAGTTCATGCTGAATTGATGTTGATGCACTTATGCTTTCATTTTCGTCCTCCACAGACCAGTTCAATGTGTGGGTGAATAGTAATCTGATCTACAGCAAGGCTCAACAAGGTGGAGTAAATCCTAATGTTGACCAGGTAAACCAGCACATCTCTGTTTGTTTATTTCAAAGTAAACTATTTTTAATGCTCTGGTTTTTTAATAAATCAAATAAATAAACATATGTTTTAATCTCCTCAAGGTCAAATTGACCAAGTGATGTAAATGAGTGCACCATGCTGTTGCTAGTTAGCTAGCTTATTTGCTCTATGTCCCTAAATATTAAGGTTTGAAATCTATAAAAAAAATAGAGGCAAATGACAATATTTATTGAAACAGTTTAAAGGCAAATGAGACCAAATAAATGTCTGTTTATGTGTGTGTGTGTGTGTGTGTGTGTGTGTGTGTGTGTGTGTGTGGGTGGGGGGTAATTGTGAACACTTTCACTAAATGATAGATAAATGAAGTTTCTTATTTGTTTGAAGCCTTTTTGGCGCTACCTTCTTGAATTTTGGAGAAATATATCCATATTTGACGAGACAGTAGATAATAATACTTAAGTGTGGTTGATTGGTGGCAGTGGTAGCAACCTGTCAATCACAGGTAGCCATGCCTTCAAATGTGCTCTTCTTCCTGGTTGACTCTAAATGGGGCCGTAGTAGACAAGAGAAACATCAGAGAGAGATGAAGAAGACTTTAGCCTAACGTTTGAGACCATACACTTTAAAAGCATATGTTTCCTCAGTCAATAAATCCACGAAGAAGTAGGGTCATTTTATAGAAAAAAACACAATCGGACTTATTACTACCAGAGGAGGCTTGCATGAGAAATACTGCAGGTTTAAGGCAGTGTGCATTAAGGTGACTTTTCAAACTAATAGGGGCTGTCCACTTGTTGTATACGGCCTATGGTTCAGTCCAAAGTGTTGGACAGACAAAGAGACAGCACCATTCCTTCCCTCACAGCTAGCTTGTCTTAAAGGTCCAAAAGTAAACAGTCCTATTACGTACTAAAACTGTTTTTGTTTCCAGGTGATCATGGCGGTGCAGGGGTATTCGGGGGCCTGCAATACAAAGGGGCAGACATACCAGGGAGGATGACGTTAGTGGAACACCAGAAAGCTGGTGCATCCAACGAGCAAATGCTCCTATTCTTAGAAAAATGTAATATGAGCTAAATTCTTTTATGAAATTCACACTCAAAAACTAAAAAAATTATACATTATTCTAACATACGAATTAGAAAGAAAGACAAAGGTAAAAAATATATATATATTTTTGACACAAATCAAATTGTTAAGCCATCGTCATCAGCCACGAGAAGATCAGCCCATACCTTGAGACAGACAAAGACAAAAAGAAGATGAGAGCAACTCTGAGGATCCAGTTCCTGACCTGCACTTCTGTTTATGAATGTACACACTTAAAAATGTGGTGTGATACATGATGCAAACCCAGAAGCTTTGCAACAAACTGGAGCCTGAGGAACTGCTCTCACCCTGTCTGTACATCTCAAACTCTATATTTACTCAGGAATGAAAAATCTGAATGCAACTCTTTATTGAGATTTTTAAGGAAATACTCTTCCTCACCATTTTTTTCTGGCTACTATTTTGCCAACCTTAGCATAAAGACTAGAAACACAAAACCAGATAGCTTTTCTATATGTGCAGTTAACATGGCTCAACAACCCAGATGTAAGAACACAAATTTGCTTTTCCATGGGGTTTATGAGCGTATTCACTAGTCCTAGTAATGATGCCAAAGATAATGAAGCACAGGATCTGTTGTCATTTTTAAAAGGTTTTTTGTTCTTTTATTTGTTTAAACCAAAACAAGATTAAAGTATGTGCTGGGAGACAAATTTTGACACCATCTGACAAAGCCAGGCTAGCTATTTCCAGTCTTTGTGCTATGCTACGCTAATCTTCTGCTAGCTGAAGCTTCATCATTAGGGAACATAGCCTACATGAGATGAGACATCATTTTTTCATTGCACCCCAGACAGGAAAGTGAATAAGAGTATTTTTTTTTAAAGTTAACTATATGCTTGTAATGCTTGTGGGGCTTATTTCCCTTCTGATTTTTAGAAAAGTAATGAGTCTTTGAACTTTCAACATTTTCAAAGCACCTTTAACGCCTGCGTTTAGCTGTGCGTTCCCTGTTCAGGTGACACCATTCAACTTACAATTTCTTCTTTCATATCATCGCTTAAAGTCTGAAATACCTTATGAATGAAGACTCATACTTTACTAACATATCAGATCTATTCTATATGAAATCTGCCATATATTCCGTGTAATATGATGTGGATGGTAATTCCTAGGTGAAGTGTTGCAATCTTTGCACTATTCTCATATTTTAGCACTTATAATGGACATAAACACAAAGTCTAATTTGACTTCTAACTTGTTCATTTAAACATACGCTTTTTTCCTCTGAAATGCAATAAAAAATATTTTTAAAAAAACACTGAATCTCTCTTTTTCTTTAAAGCTTAGAATGACTTGTAAGCTTGTAATTATACGTTTATAGTTTTACTGTATTTATGGCAGTAACAAATGATTAAAGGTGAACATGTAAAATCAATTCACATTATTGATCAACACATCAGAAAATCACTTTTCAGTCACGTTATCTCTCTATCTAATATGTCTATATATAAATATATTTCATTGGGCTTTGATAGTGTGCTTAAGAAACCAATGGGAGACATCACTGAGCCTACATCCATGTTTTATACACACACACACACACACACACACACACACACACACACACACGCAAAAGCACATACTGTAGGTCTGAGACATCTTTATCTTACACACATTGTTACACACACACGTCTCCACTAAACTCTCTGACAGGTAAGGTCTGATCTTCCTGATGTTGTACAGGGCAAATGGACATGACTGGGCAATCAAGGCTACTTGAACCTTAAAAGTTAGCTGGTCATCAATCATGACACCCAGGTTCCGGGCAGACTTTGTGGGCATGACTTTGGTTGTTCCAAGCTGGATATTGATCTGTGGTTGCATAGAGGGACTGGCTGGGATGACAAGGAGCTCAGTCTTTGGCAGCAGACAGGTCTAGCAGTAATAGAACTGAGGACTGACCCGCAGCTCTGGCAGCTCGTAGCGATTCTGTTACTGACAGTAGTGCAGTTTCAGTAGAGTGGTTAACTGCGGCTAATAACAGTGTGAATGCTGTATTACAGCATTCCCACTAACTAGACAATTTGCATTTAACTGCGGAAAATGCGTGGGAATGCTGACCGCTGAAATGTTTTGCAAAATACTGCTGAATGAAGAAGAATTAGCAGAAACAGCTGAAGGATAAGTAGATGAAGAAAAAGTAGATGAAGAAGTAGAAGAAGTAAAATGAGTAGTAGAAGAAGAAGTATTAGTAGTAGAAGAAGAAGAACAAGAAGTAGAAGAAGTAAAATAAGTATTAGTAGTAGAAGAAGAAGTATTAGTAGAAGAAGAAACAGTAGTAGAAGTGGTAGAACAAGTAGAAGATACTGCATAAAGACTGCTTAAATGCAGTCAGACAATGAGAAAAAGGGGAAAACGTCTCCCTATTGAGTGCTCATTTCAAGGGCTTAAATTAAGAGTTGGTGGCTAAATGATGATTTTGTGAGCAAGAGGACAAATGGCCGAACGCGTTGATGTGATTTTCATGTCTGGAATCCAATAAATGTGGGAACCACAGCGATCTAGGGCCCTAGGCAAAAATTCACAGGGGACCCGTCCAATGATCAATCATCACCATTATGTCAAATATGAAACGTTTTTTTTTCTTTTACAGATATTATATATTTATCATTATTTAACAATAATAGTAGTAGGTTTTAACAGCAAGAAGACATACAACGGCTGACAGCGCAACAAGTGCTGTTTTCAAGATATATTTCAATTCAGCTTACTTAATTCTGCATTTTTCAGGACATCGTTTTTCTCAATTCTCTATCAGATTCAGAGGACCTCATTGTTGGAACAATTTACCCAATCATATTAGAAACAGCACCAGCCTCAACTTATTTAAAAAACAAACCATTTATTTCCTGCTTGGCCAATTAACCAATGCGCCATCATAATCATTCTCTGCCATAAGAGATTATTTTCCTTTTTCCCCTCTTCTTTAATTTATCTCTTTCTTGTTTTGCTTTCTTTTACACCTTATTGAGTATGTGTTCTTGTTAGCTTTATTGTTTTTGCTTGGACTACATTAATAATATGTCTCTGTGTTACATGTTTCTCTTTAGGAGGGCCACACAAGCCCCTCTGGGTTTATTTGGCTCCTCCAGCACATTTCTTTCTAAATGTAGTTTGTTAATTAACTAATCATTATGTACTGTCTGTTTTTCCATTGACCTATTATGTTTTTGTTTTCTTTTGTGCAATAAAAAAAAATAATAATAATAATAAAAAAAAGTGTGAGTGCTGTCAGATGGCGCAACCTTAAGAGGGGTTTCCTACTGTCATTGGAAATTTTGCATATTTTTGAGCCACTGTGGTTTCATGAGTGTCAGACCTGGAGGGGCCACTACTGGCCTGGGGGCCCTAAGCGGTTGCCTGCCTTACCTGTTGACAAACAGCGCCCCTGTTACCAGGTGCATAAATCAAAGCTGGGATTGTGTCACAAAAAGGAGGTAGCATTCATGTTCATCATTGGATTACATTACAACTGAAGAGTTCACATATTTCAAATTTATTGCACAGCTTTTTATTGGAGGGAAGAAAAAACCCCACAGATGTGTTGTTTATTAGTGCGTATATTAGTCATTAATTTTTCATTACATACAGTATCTACAATACATGGACTGGGTCATGTAGTGATTCCTCAAAGACAAGAAGAAAACACACAGATTCAACAGGATGAAGCTAGCATCATGCAGATTATGACGTCTAATAAACCAGCGTCGATGTGTTCGAGTACACTCTGCTCAGCGGGAAGGGTGTTTCTGACAGTTCATACAGTTCTGATGGTTTGTATGGATCAACTCTACTGTCTGTACGTATGTCTGCATATTGATGTTTGTTATGTTTACACTAACCCTGCTTACAATAGGTCTTCAATATCTTTTCCCATCACAGACAAAAACGTGTTGAAGTAACAGACTTAAAGCACTTTATACAAAATAAAGTCACATTAAATAAAAACCAATATGATTAACAATAGAAAACAAGAATTCATTATCACTGGACTTTTCATTAAATGTGTATAAAGTTTGCTTTCTATACCAGCTTAATTAATTTATGTTACCACATAAAGGCGAGCAAATAGCTTCAGCATGTAATGCATTCAACTGCAACAAAAAAAACACCACAAAGAAGTTAGAGAGGCGCTGAATTTGTCATCCAGGTTCTCTTATTGTTGGGAGTGTCCAGTGACTGTAAGGCGGTAAATTGAGAATGACTGGCTAATGTGGTTACTGGGATTGTAAGTCAGTCAGTGAAGAGTGGGGTCCTTCAGTTGTTTAAAGCCATCCTTGCTTTGAGGCGGTTGATTTTTAAAGGGAGCAGGCCGACCATCTCTGAACTCAGCTCCAGCTCCGTATTCACAGTCGCAACTGCCTCAGGGTGGCCCTCACAATACTGCACCACGTATCTAGACGACAGGCGGAGGAAGTGACGGTCAACATAACAAAAACAATCAAATATGGCAGCTTAAAGCATAAATACTCCGTTTAAATTCCGTTTAATTGAAATGCCTTTAAAAAAACGTTCTAATTCACATGTTGCAGCTGTGTGATGTCAACCACCGACTGTACAAACAGATGGACAAAAGAACATCCCCTTTGAAGTGAAGCCTAAAGATTTAGAGCTCCCCCTACTGGCTGGCTGAAGTCATAAACCCCTCCTCCTCCAGAAGGAACATCAGGCAAATTTGAGTAAATTTTTCTGAGAACTCAAGTTTGAATAGTTATTTGAAAAAAAGGGTGGACATGAAGGGTGGACATGATTGACCTGCAGCCCAATTTGAAATCTAACAATATTCAGGGTTCAACCCAAATATCTAAGCACACTGATTGGATCAACACTTTATATTACACTAAGGTACTTTACAGGAAATACTGAATTCATAAACAGAAATAATTCATGTGAAAGTGGGCCAGCTGTTTTGTATTTATATGCCCTCTCCAGCAGTATCTTTAGTGCCCACTAGGGGGCTACAGTCCATCTTTTTGAGAATCACTAGTAGTAGAACATCTTTCAATGTGCAAACCCACTAAGTGTTTATATGAATAACCATAAAAGGACAGATATTTCATCTTACTTATAGTTTTCCAGAGATTTGTTGAGGTTTTCCAGCTGAACAGACGGCTCTGAGCTGATCAGTCGGCTGTAGAGTCGGGCCACTCTGAAACGGGCCACCAGAGCCGGTCTGAGCACCTCCTCCTCCAGGTGCTCCGGGTACTTCCCTTCAGGAGAGCACAGGGAGTCCAGAAACATCTGGAAGTATCTGAGAAGGAGAACAGAAGACTTGTTTCAATAAGACTTCATAAAGGTAGATGCACAGAGCCGAAAGGAGTCCACAAGTGCATACACTTACTTGGCAGATGCAGAGCAGAGATGGTTGAATTTCTTAATAGTGTGGTTATCAAGGGACTGTGTATCTGCTTGTCTGTTTGCCAACGTTAGTTTGAGGTCCATCATTTCATTGTAGATCTCGGCCAGCTCAAACATCAGCTGTCTGCGGATCATTAGGTAATATTTGGCGTTCAGTTCTGCGGAGAAACAGAGTGAGAGAAAGATAGATTCAATCGACTTTGTTTCCTTGAATGGTTGTCTGAGTTATTTTGTTTCAACTTTGTTTTCTCTTCTTTATTGAGTTATTAACAAAGAGACTTTCTAACAAAAACAAAACAAAGAATCTCAAGAAGAAATTTAGTGCTGCACATTACCGTTGCATATTGGCTCTAGCATGTCAACTCGTCTTTTGTGCATTTTGCAGCGTCGCTCAAGATCCTCTTCGAAGAAAGCTAGACCCCTAAACAGAGAACTGTGATCCTGCAGGATCTCTATGTGATCAGTCACATAGCCATCCATCAGGAAGTAGTCCTTAGCCTGCAAGAGTGTGTGAAAGGAAACGGTTCACCATGTTCAGAAATGGAAAGGTACAATGGTGGTTTCAATGCTCGTGGGAAGTTTTGAAAATGTAAAACTGTTACAAGAAAAGGCATGATTGACTTCTCATCCAATCATATAACAATTTGTCCTCGCTCAGAAAACCTAGTGCCGTGCAACCTACAAAATGTCAACAAATGTACAATATCATTTTCTTTCAGACAGTATCATTAAAGATGACACCTGCTTTTCATGGCCTGAACCAATAAGAAAACAGATTATAACACTTAGTATTTTACTTTAAAAAGAAGCTCATTACCCGTGGAGACGAAAGACTGAGATGGAGTCAGTTATGGATGATTATTAACAACTCCATAGCTCTGAGAACCCTTGTGAAGGATGTTTTGCAAACTGCAATCACGTCCTTTTCTGAGACTTAAACAAAAACCTTCACCGACAGTATTGTTATCTAGTGGCTTCCTTTCTTGCTGAGTTAAGCATGTCTTTTTTTCTTCGTGATGGTGTATTAGAAATAGAAGTTATCAGATGGTACAATTCAAACGAAGCTATGCCCAACACTAATATCGATTTTCACGACTATATATATTGTGCATAACGCAAAACTTCTATTAACAGCCTAGGTTTTTATTTACTTCAGTCTATGAAATTACCCTGCCTTTATTTGGGACAGGTGTCAAGAGATCTAGACTATAACATTTCACACCAGAAAGAATATTATATTCACACTAAACGCACAGGAGGCTCTAATTGAGACCTGCCTCTTTCGTCAAAATGTGCAGCAACGAGGCCGTAAGTTGGGATGGGAAGTTTTATGGTACCTATACATTTCTGTCATAAAAAATTCTTCTTCTCTTCTTTTGGAAAAGTTACATTTAGTCCACAGCAACTAAAGTGTCCATTCCCAGAGTGTCAATGTTTCAGTGTATAATGCATGTGTGAATGTGTGCATACCTGTGTGACATAATTCTGTCCGACCAGAAACACTGCTCTTGCTTCTGTGAAGTCTAGAGGGAACAGAGAGCTCACCTGTGAAACAGAAAGCAGACAGTTGGATCGTTTCAGAGCAGAATGTCTCTTTTGATACAGTGGTCTCGACGCTGTATTTATTATAGTTACACTCCTTTTTGTTTTCTGTCAAACAACATTACAATTAGGGCTGTCAAACAATTACATTTTTAATCGCAATCAATGGCGGAATTATGATAGTTAATCGCAAATAATCACATTTTGAATCTCGTGTTTGAAATTCAGTTATTATTTTACATTTAAAAACAAATATGCTTTGACTTTTTTTTGTCTTAACTTTACTTTCCTTGCTGTTTGAATTCAAAGCTGGCTCTTATTTTGAAATAAAGTAATGACCTTCTGGTTGATCGAAGGTTACAACATTAACGTAACCGCAGTAAAGGGGAACTTGTTACATATCAGTAACTACATTAATACAGCTCAAAGCAACGGTGTAAAAGGGAAACGTTTGATGTCATGAGGTGAATATTACTTTTGAATTGTCAACTGTGCTGTCTACAAGTTTTTCTTGAAGTGAAATGAGACATTCAAAGACGCAGTGGTGTCATTCTTTTCCCTCTCTGACTACAGGGAGACACTGCAGAGGCCTATCTACAGTGTGCCTAAAGGGACAAAAATAGCATGTGATTTTAAAAATATATGCATCAATTTCAGACCTTAATTGATAGTGATTAACTAGTTAATGCTGACAGCCCTGCTTTTCATATATAGTGAGATACTTTCACATCCAAACACTGCTGAACTTAAAGCTACTGTGAGGAACTTTCTGTTTGTGTCAACCTGGGTGCCACCTGTGGACAAAGTGGTACATCTAATCTCTTTGCTGATCGTGCCCCGTACATATATAAGTAGTGGTTTTTAACAGAAAATTCTCTTCCTGCTTTGTGGAAGTGGAAAATGTTTAAAAAAAAAAAAAAAAAAAAAAAAAAAAAAGGTGTTTTCTGCAGCGTGTTGTTAATCACTTTGTCCAACCCCTGCCCTTCAGTCGTGATTGCAGGCACTAATAATGACAACATAGAGATAGTCAGTATTCTTCCTGATGCTGTAGGTGCTTTTGTAGCTTGTATTTCAGTCTGTTTGAAAAACAGGTAAAAACTCCTCAAAAGCTACTGTATTATCAACAAAACGACCTCCTGCTGCTTCTGACGCAGACAGACCTTGCAGCTCTAGGAGTTATAGTATCAGACTCATTATAGAAACCTTCTCTTCCAGGCTAGCGATGGAATCAAAGGTGTCTTCAGAGCCAAACAGCAGAGCACTCTTCCTCTCCTTCTCCTCCTCTTCCTCCTCTCCTCTTCTAGCTCTCTTCAACTCTTCTTGACGATCAGTGTCCAGCTCCCCGATGTTGTCCTGCTCAAACACACGTAAAAGCACATTTAAAGACACATTCATCAGATGAGCAAAGTTTTTTTTTTTTACTTTGAGTAACAAACTTATTTCTACTTTATAAAGAATCATCCATCAACATCATTTTGCTCAGTCTGTAGGGACTGAGCTACAGACTGAGGGTCGCCGGTTCAAGTCCTGCTGCGGACCATAATATGGAAGTTGGTCTGGTAGCTGGAGGGGTGCCAGGGCGCTGCCGAGGCGCCCTTGAGCAGCTTGTAGCAGCCCCACAGATGGTGACATCTCTCCACTAATACATGTCCACAGGTCCTGTTTGTGCATGTGATTCTGACCTATGTGTGTGAGAAGCATGTATCTAAAATAACAGAGTGTATAAAGTATATTAAAAAAACAATCAAAAAGTGTTTTATGTTTATAGGGAATATTACAAAAACTAAGTAACTTAAGATCATCAGATGAAAAATGAGAAGATCTTTTAAAAAGAAGCCCTGGGTGAGTTTTCTTTTTTGTCACGGTTATTTACATTACAGCTTCTCATGAGTCTTGTGATATGAAATCATGGTTACAAAAATATGCTGTTCCCGGCTGGAGTGAGGGGACTTCTTCTCAAAGCCTGCAGCTGCATTTTACATGCTGCACCTTAACAAAAGGGGATTTTGTATTCATCTGGGAGTGTGACTGCAAACTGAGTTCCCCCTGTGCCAATGCCTTGGGGGGGGGGGGGGGGGGGGTGTGTGGCTGAGAAAGGACCATGGAGTACCTCAAGCAGCTTCTTCGCATCATGCAGGAGGTTGAGACAGTATTTGATCCAACATCTCGCAATCTCCGCCCTCTTCTGTCTGAGCGTTTCCCTGCGGTCCCTCTCTGTCTCACCTGCAGCAGGAAGAGGGAGAGAAACAGCAATTCTTTAGAGAAGGGCTACACAACGCTTTGCTTTACACAGATCTTTTCTCTTCTGTCTGACTCACTGTGGTCGTTTTGGTGTCATAAAACAAAAGGAAATACGCAATCTAACAGGCTTATTTTAATACATATTTAACTGAAGATTAAAACAAATACTCACTCTCCTCTGCTGCGGCCTCAGAAGGAGCCTCTCCTGCCAAACCTGATATGACCGTAGCTGCGGAGAGGCAATGTCTGCCCTCCATGTAGCGGCCCTAAAAATCAACACAGGCACACATATTCACACACCAAGCTCCTTACTCTGAACAAACTGGAAACAAACTCTGACATAAACACAGAGAAAGATTTAAATATTTGTTTGGGATATCGTCACAATTTTTTGGCTCCATGTCAAATTGAAAAACCAGGAAGCCTTAAAGGATCTGAGAACTGGGTCT
Source organism: Labrus mixtus (assembly GCF_963584025.1). NCBI lineage: Eukaryota > Metazoa > Chordata > Actinopteri > Labriformes > Labridae > Labrus > Labrus mixtus. The sequence goes on along the minus strand of NC_083612.1, from coordinate 31,289,007 downwards.
AAACCAACACTACTTTATCCTTCCAAAGACTAACTCAGTTTGAAGACATGGTACATTGATTTAGATAAGAGGATTTAAACACTAGCTTCAGTTTTAAACAATAAAAGCTCTACCTTATTGATGTAATACTGTGATAGGGTGGCAGCGTTCAGAGCCCACTCCATTGGACTGAACTGATTTAACTGCAGCTGTCTCTGCAGGGTGCTGTGGCAGTATGTGGCAGCTCGCTCAGTTTGACCTGAAAGACAAATTCACTCCAGTTATCGACACATTCAGCTATACACTACCATAACTGTGTGAAGCTTTATGAATGTGTGCAGGAGTGTTTTAGTAGTAGGCTTTAGTGCCTCAGAATTGATCGACATGATGCAACCTTTAAGGAGATAAAAGTGGACCTTACTGTACAAGAGAGATTTCTAATATCACAGTTTTTAATCAAGTTTTTAAGTTTATAATGTAAATCTGACTCACCTAGGTTTTTATAGACTTGAGCGAGGTAGTACTTGGTGTGAGTGTAGGCCAACTCAAATCTGAGAAAGGAACGTTTTTGAAAGATTGAAATGGAAAAAACAAGTTAATGTGAAAGCCAGAGCACAGAAGAGAAAGACCAAACATCAGGAAACACCATTTATACTGAGGACAATTCTCCATGTGTACTAACACGTTACCTCTTGGTCCTTTCCTGATGTGTCAGCAGCTTCTCCTCAGTGGTAAAGTACTCGGTCATGTCAGTGGGAGGAGTCCCATCCTGACACACAAGAAAGAAAAGAAAAACACAACAAACATGGCTGTTTATGAAGAGGATTTCACTTGTTCACTCGCAGCAGTGTTTGCTTTACAATCTTCTTATACTCCCTATTTCTATTGTATTTAAATTCTGGTGATAACATATTTAATATCAACAACTAAACTGCTTACTTAATTTCAATTTTTGCCAGCAGTGCAATGTATTCACTTTCTTACTTTGAAAGAATCTGCTCTTAATATAATACAAAAAATATTCAAAGTTCACAAAAACTTAGCATGAAGACACATTTTTACTTAGAATACAACAATGCCATTAACTACATGATGATACGTCACAGGAGAAGAGCCAGAGGCAAGACAGTAAAGAGAGCTGGATAATATGTCAGGTAGAAACCTGAACAAAAACATTGTCTGTGTTCCTGCTCCTGACTCTGCGGTGCAGCTTTCTTTCCTCTCTGTGATCAGTCAGCCAACACTTCATGTAAAAAAAACCCACACAAGAAAACAACCTCACCTCCTTCATATAACGCTGGTAGACAGATTCGGCTGTTTCAAGGAATCCTTGAGCCATCTCCGTCTCATCCCGGCCGGCCCAAAGGATGCCCAACTGATTCTGATAACATACACAACAGTTCCATGAGCAAGAGATCAAATCATCGTTTCATCTGCCTTTACAAAGACTTCAACCACCTAATGGATCTGATGGACTCTTGTCTACAATTATGACAAATTAACAATCACTCTTATCTCGTATTTATGCTCTTATCTTAACTCCTCTTGTGTTTTAACTTGGTAATTTCTTATCTTACTTAGTCTATTTATGTTTTATATTTATATTTACTTTTTATTTTTATTAATATTATAGTTTGTTTTTTTTGTTGGTTTTTTTTATCCTTTAATCACTTGTTTCTATTTCTTTTCCTGCTCTTACCTTCTTATTGCTGTTATCTTTTGATTTGCTTTTAGCTCTTTTAGTTTCTTACATCTTTTTAAATCTTTGCTCCTCTTGGTCTCAGCTCGTGTTGTTGGGTTCTTGTGTTGTCTGGGTTCTTATGATGGTTCTTGTGTTGCCTGGGTTCTTATGATGGTTCTTGTGTTGTCTGGGTTCTTATAATGGTTCTTGTGTTGTCTGGGTTCTTATGATGGTTCTTGTGTTGCCTGGGTTCTTATGATGGTTCTTGTGTTTCCTGGGTTCTTATGATGGTTCTTGTGTTGTCTGGGTTCTTATGATGGTTCTTGTGTTGCCTGGGTTCTTATGATGGTTCTTGTGTTTCCTGGGTTCTTATGATGGTTCTTGTGTTGCCTGGGTTCTTATGATGGTTCTTGTGTTGCCTGGGTTCTTATGATGGTTCTTGTGTTGCCTGGGTTCTTATGATGGTTCTTGTGTTGCCTGGGTTCTTATGATGGTTCTTGTGTTTCCTGGGTTCTTATGATGGTTCTTGTGTTGCCTGGGTTCTTATGATGGTTCTTGTGTTGCCTGGGTTCTTATGATGGTTCTTGTGTTGCCTGGGTTCTTATGATGGTTCTTGTGTTGCCTGGGTTCTTATGATGGTTCTTGTGTTGCCTGGGTTCTTATGATGGTTCTTGTGTTGTCTGGGTTCTTATAATGGTTCTTGTGTTGTCTGGGTTCTTATGATGGTTCTTGTGTTGCCTGGGTTCTTATGATGGTTCTTGTGTTTCCTGGGTTCTTATGATGGTTCTTGTGTTGTCTGGGTTCTTATGATGGTTCTTGTGTTGCCTGGGTTCTTATGATGGTTCTTGTGTTTCCTGGGTTCTTATGATGGTTCTTGTGTTGCCTGGGTTCTTATGATGGTTCTTGTGTTGCCTGGGTTCTTATGATGGTTCTTGTGTTGCCTGGGTTCTTATGATGGTTCTTGTGTTTCCTGGGTTCTTATGATGGTTCTTGTGTTGCCTGGGTTCTTATGATGGTTCTTGTGTTGCCTGGGTTCTTATGATGGTTCTTGTGTTGCCTGGGTTCTTATGATGGTTCTTGTGTTTCCTGGGTTCTTATGATGGTTCTTGTGTTTCCTGGGTTCTTATGATGGTTCTTGTGTTGCCTGGGTTCTTATGATGGTTCTTGTGTTTCCTGGGTTCTTATGATGGTTCTTGTGTTTCCTGGGTTCTTATGATGGTTCTTGTGTTGCCTGGGTTCTTATGATGGTTCTTGTGTTGCCTGGGTTCTTATGATGGTTCTTGTGTTGCCTGGGTTCTTATGATGGTTCTTGTGTTGTCTGGGTTCTTATGATGGTTCTTGTGTTGTCTGGGTTCTTATGATGGTTCTTGTGATGGTCTGGTTATATATGTCTGTTGGGTATCGTGCACTTTGGGTTCTTTTCTGTTGAATTGTATTTAATTATTTTTAGTATTTTGTCATTTTTTGAACATTTGTTATGTTCTTGCTGTTGTTTCTGTTCTTCTGTGTTTGCTTTAGTTTGTTCTTGTTTTTGCTGTTTGTCGAAGCACTTTGTAAACCTGTGTTTTTAAAAGGTGCTATTTAAATAAAGTTATTATTATTATTATAATTGTTTCAAATGAAAGAGCAGAACAACCTGCTGTCCCAAAGGCCTGTAATGCTGCTTTCTTGACCATTCTTAAGGATTATGCATTTCCCGACATTATAAACGATATTATTGTCCACACATTGCAATTTACTAATTAACATTTGCATGACTTAAATGACTCTGTTTCTATCTAAAACATATAATTTGTTATTATGACCACAGGAGTAACACATCTCTCATCAGTGAGGTTAATGTTTGTGTATTGATATATTATTTTTCATAAGCACATTTTCTGAGTCTATGATAAATGTTCTACTTATTTATTAGTATTATTCAGAGACTGTTTACCCTGACGTGGATGAACAGGGACACATTGTCGGAGGACACTCTGCATCTCTCCAGCAGTTTCATGCAGTTCATCAGATGCTCCTGTCCGGCTGGCAGCTCCTCTGTGTCGATATGGTTGACGCCCAGATAATACTCTACAGCCCCGAGTTTTGCGGCCCGCAGCCCCCCCGGTGAGTGTCGGCTGAAGGCCTGGTCCAGCCCGTCCTCCCCCTGCCCGCTCTCCGGAGGCTCCTCCACCGGCCTCTCGCTGCTCTCTCCGCCGCTCTCCTCTTCTCCCTCACCGGCCTCGAAACTCTTCAGCGAGCAGTAAATCTCTCTGAGGAGCTCCCTGGCTTTGTACTTTGAGCGGAATGGGTCATTTTCTGGGTCGTTTCGTGACTCCACATCAGTGAGGTTTTGGGCGTTGGTGAATTTGTCGCAGATTGCTCTCCACTCACTGCTGTTGACGGACGCCATGTTGGTCTTCTTCTTCTTCTTCTTCGTTGTTCCACTTCAGCTGATGAGTAACGAGCCGCATGCAACACACTCCCCCTACTGGTGCAACTCCGGAAGTGTAAAATAGTCTCAACAAAGTTGAAAGGATATTTTACTAATTTTCAACAAGTTAGGTAGAACTGGGAAGCTGACTTGGTTGGACGAGTTAAGTGTGCGCAGTTTCATTTCAATCAATCATTTTTTTTCCTTAAAAGGGTAGCACTATTTAAATCTGCTTTGCTTAATTCTTTAAGTACTGATGGAGAAGATATATATCTGAAGTCATAATTTAAAGTACTAACAAAATGCCAAAAAGTCGATTTAAACATTAGTCCTGCCTCTGACAAGGAAAGTAGCCAATCATAGTTCAGGATTCTGGGAGTGGCCACTGGGTTGGCCAATAAGAGTTGTAGGCTGGCCCTTGCCACCCTTGCCCATCTTGCGCTGTAATTTAAATATAACAGCTTTAAAGCTGGGTTTTAAGATTGACATATATCTAGCATACAACATGTGAATAAACCCCATTTCATTTACATTTAATTGGAGTTGTAATTTCTGACTGAAGCTGTGGTAAGAGTTTATTTAAAAGGGACTTAAGTTAAGTGTTGAGCGGTAATACATTGCGTTGACAAAGCCATGATGAAATATGTCACATACTGTACATGTTACTGAAGCCTACCAATACGACAGCAAAGCTTAACAATCTGCTTCTGCAAATAATCACTCACCGGCTGTAATCGTGTTCAGGTTGGTTATCACCAGTTTATTTCAACAAAACCATACAATCAAATTGTTAATCAGGGAAGAATAATGTGAATGATACAAGTCAATAAATTAATGTGAATGACACATGACAAAAACACACAGTACATGTTTGGTCAGCACTGACAGAAGCAGTTTGTCTTGCTCAGATGTGGAGGATAAGAATACAGTCACGTTGTAATTACACAGCTTTACAGTGTGCACAGCTTCTCTGCATGAAGAGACAAACATTTCTGAATAATGTTTTGAAATCATGAGCCATTGTTCTGTACTAAAACCCTCCTCATACACACTCAGTTTACATTGCACCACATAATATGCTTAGTTATCTGTGAGACAAAAGTCTAGGAAGTCCATTGCCGGGTGATAATGTGCTTTGATATGGATTTGTTTGCACAAACTGACCCGAGGCTAAGTTCAGTGTGAATTTTTAAACATTATTTAATTCACTTGCAGGTGAGGACGTGTTAAATTATTACCTGAAATGTGATGGTTTATGAATGTTTGAAACCTGTTTTTACAAAGTGTGAAACAACCAGTGGATCCAGTGTGGGAGGCGTCTAGCTGTCAGGCTGCTTTGCTGAGTGAACATTCACCACCAACATCACATTTTTGTCATTTTGAATATTGCAAAAATCTTAAAATTCACCACGATAGTTGACCTTTATTGTTGTGTGAGGAAGCATCTGTGCATGTTCTTGTCTGTTTGGTAAAAAGTGACTTGATCTCTTCGATGATGGGCGATTGATCATGGTAACAACAGGTTAAAAACAATGTAAGTGCCAAAGTTTCATTGTTAACTGAGATGTATTAGATGCATGAGTTTTGATGTCCGGGGTTCAGGTGGCCTTTGAAGTAGCATGGTGCCGAGTTGCAGTGAATTTGCTGCATCTGCTTTTCCCTGCCATTAGGATTTGGTCTTCTGCTCCATGCTGAGAAAAAAAAAAAGAAAAGGTCAGAATGTACACAATGTTATTTTACTTTATTTCACTGACTTCTTTTTAAAAACACAGTTTAGCCAAACCATGATTATCCAAAATCTAACTATCATTTCAAGCACTGAGGGTATGAGTCACTTTGACGACATCATCTTCAGTAAGTCTTTTTAAAAATGCTCAACTGTTTGAACAGAGGCAAAAATAAGAGGCAGGTAAAAGTAACTGGAAAGACACAGACATTGTTTTAACTGACATGAAATAAATAAACCTGTTAAGAGCACATAAGCTTTAAGATAAAGAAAATTAAACACCAAGGCTTTCTCCTAATCACGTATATTATTACGCCTAACAGAGAATCTTAGAGGAAATTGTGACCAACATTATTATTTTTCTTTTGACATGGAAATTGAAAACTGGAGATCATGACAAGACCTCACCACGATTTGGGACATTTTTACAGAACTCTTCAGAAGATTTGGTCCACTTGTGTAATCGTGATATGTAATCAGTCCACAGAGGCAGCAGTAGAAATCACAGAAACAAGTGTTGCTTACTTGAATTTGATGAGGCGACTCGCCTGAACCAGCTGTGCTGATTCGTTGGTCAAATGGCAAGCAAACAGAAGCCAGTTGCGTGGCTGCACCTTGTAGGCGAACCTCATGAAGAGAAGTGAATAGCAGCACAGAGCTGAGAGGAGGGAGAACACACACACAGGTCAGAGTTTATAAAGATAAGAGTTTAAACATGTCAACATTATACCACCTCTCCAGAGCTGCACCCAGTTAACACTACAGAACAGGTCACATGGTCAGAAGAGGGCCTTATAGGCACACGGCTAGGTGCAGGGCAATTCATAAACTGCAGCAAGAAAAAGAAAAGAAGCCCGCAAACTTACTCAGTGCTACAAAAAAGTTTATTGAACCACAACGTTTCAACAGAGGACTTCTTCAGGTAATAGGTCGACAGCTATCACCAGAAGAAGACCTTGGGCCGGCATATCTTCTATCTTTTTTCTTGCTGCAACCAAAATCTTCTGCCATGTTTTCTGACCTTTAAGACAGTTCTGAGGTCAAAGTGGAAGCTCTCTTGAAGTACCTCAAATAAACTATCGAGAATTTAAACTTTATTTAAGCAATAACACACGAGAGGGACTGATGTTGTAAAGAATTTGGGTCGTAGCCCAGTACAACATCTGGACCTCGAGTGTGATGATATTACTTTTATAGAAGTTACACAAGCAGAAAATAGTAGTAAAAAGTAAAAATCCGCAACAGAACTCCAACACCAACTCAACCAGCTCCTCAATTCAACTCAAACTAGAATGTTGCCAAGCGACTCAAACATTCTATTCTGCAACTATGCTGCAACCTCTGCTCTTGAGAAATGAAGCCAATGCTGAAGTACAAAATCCTGCAGTTTGTAGAGTGTCCGCTTGAGGCTGGCTCCAGGAACACCGGAAGTCACATACACACCCCATTTAAAAAAAGCCAGCTTTTACAGCATAAATAAACATGTTTACAGCCTGGTACAAAAAATGAAACTGGTCTGATTAGTTATTGTCATCACTGTGGGGGGGCTGATTTTTTGTTTTGAAACAGCTCTGTTTTGATTTTGAAAACGATATGTGTTATCTACTAGGCACGTAGCTGACATGATTGACATTGACATTGCTGTGGTTTTCTGTTTCATTTCAATATTTTCATTGGTCTCTACCACTTTTTCCTGTATTATAGAGCCGCCTCTATTGTTTTTGTGCTTACATGTCATTATGTCGATATCTCCTGATGCCTATAGTCAGTCACTTATTATGGCAATCCTCCTGTGACTGCAGGTTTTTTTTCTGCTGGAGACGTATACCAATGTAAAATAATTTGGGCTTTGGATGTGGGCTTTGTGAGCATCTGGATTTATCGGTACACATGTCAGTGTGTCTTACCGAAGGTCATCCTGCCACTGATGATCTCAGGGCTCTTCTTCATGTCTGCGATGGCGGCTATAGGAAGACCCCAGTTTGCTACAGGACCCCAGAAATGCTGCACACAGACAGAGATACAAAATGTAGTGTGGACCTTAGACTGGGACATTCATTTCCAACTGGTTGTACTGAAAAAAGAGCTATACTACAGCTGCCTTGGTAATAATATTCTACATTTACAAAAAATATGAGATAGAAATATGACAGAAAACTTTATAAAAAGGGACACATGATAGGAGAATAATATGACGGGACAGTGAGGTATCGGGATAAACCAGCAGGCAAGGATACATGTGGCGAGACACAGATAGAAATAGATATAAAGAGAGACTATTTGACAAGGAGAGAAGAGGAGAACTTACTGTGCTGATTTGGATTTTTGTCAGGGCCACATAGAAGAGAAAAGAACAAAATACAGGTAAATAACACGGATAAGACCGAGGTTACACAAGAGCTTCTGCCACCTGAAACACATCGATCCAGGCAGCATCATCGCTCATTATGAAAGAACAAGTACATGAAATAAACGTATATAACGTCTAGCAGGTTTAAAATCATCTGCTTTCTCTAGGACTGTTTCCACAAAATTAGAGTATGATGAAAAACAGTCAGCCGTCTAGTACCTGGATGACATCTGCACTTACAGTCAACTATTTACTACCTAAGGGCCCATAAGTAACGCTGATTAACTTGTTGATTTCTTTTTTCCATACAATGAAGAAAAGCCTTATGCCATTATTTTGTGGTGTGATGTCAGAGGGCCAGAAAGCCAGAGGCACATGGAAACATGATTTTATTGGATTTTATTAACATTTTTAAGGGTTTTATTGGGTATAAGTTTGATTTTTTAAATTGCTTTTATTTCTTGTCTATTATTACTTTTCCATCATCCATCTTTATTTCATCACATCTAATTGGTGTGCATAACTCTCTAAACCCTTTTTAACCTTTTGTCCGTCACTCTTCTGCTCTTTTGTAAAGCGTGTTGAACTGACATTTAATTTGTCTGAGAGGTGCTTTATAAATAGAGTTTGATTGATGGTTACAAAGGAAAATAAAAGTTATGACAATGTTCACTCCAACCCCATCCAATATGTGTGTTTGACCTTGTACTGGATTACAGCCATTGCTTTGGAAAAAGGAACCCAGAGATAACCGTCATCATGTGTGAGGACTAAAAACAAAGGCGGCCTCTTGCGTCACAGCGTCAACATGAAAACCTTTACTCTAAATCAGAGGTGTGCTTCTCGTCTGACTACAAAGTACAGGTTCTTCATAGGATTGCTGCAGACAGAATAGGAAGTTATTGGTTAAGCAGAAAGTGACACTAAAATAATAAATGTGATTTATCCAAACATTTGACAGTATTTCTTCTCTTCTAACACACTTAGCAGCATTTACCGTAAACCATTGATAAATTGCGCCAACCCCACCAGTGCATAATTTCCAAATGAACAAACATCCTGATAAAAAACAAAAAGACCAAAACCAGTGAAAGTTTTTCTCTTCACTGGCCTTCACCTGTGACGACTGATCTGACACTGGTCACATCCTGAAAGCGCAAATGCAGTTTACCCTACGATCTCCAGTAAGAGCAAGTTACGACCCACTTTAAAGGCAAGCAGATTAATCAAAGGGTGTTAGGGTATGAGGGACAAAAAATGACTAAAGTATAAATAAATAAATAAATGTTGGGAGAAATGCATACAATAATGTATAAATAAATAAATGCATCAATAAATTAATATATAAATAAATATATTCATATATTTATTTCTGTATTTCTGTGTCCATGTTGTACAAGGAAAAGTAAATATGTAAATTAAGTGGGCCGTCCTAACATTACTGAAGTAGGACTGGTCAATTTTGAAAAACAGACAGAAGCAATCTAATTTATTATTATTATTATTATTATTATTATTATTATTACATATATACTTTTCCTCTTACAACCTGGACACAAATAAATAGATGTGTAAATGTAAAAATATGGAAATAAATGAATAACTCAATTAATGTGGAAATGTATGCATTGATACATATATAACTGTAGAAATACGCTAATAAATGAATAAATACATGTAAAAAATATATAAATAGCCCTTTTCATTAACAAAGTGTATTTATTATTTATTCATTGATGTATTGTTTTCAGCATTTATATATTTATTTATATATTTATTGATGCATTTATTTATACATTATTGTATGCATTTCTCCCAACATTCATTTATTTATTTATACTTTAGTCATTTTGTGTCCCTCATACTAGGGAGAAATGTTTCACATAACATTCCCTCATAGCTTCATCAGAATATAATAATATAATATAATAATCTACCCGGATGCACAAGTTAATTTAAACAAAGCACAATCGTCCTTGAAATCTAACAAGAAAACATAAGTGACAACAATGAAATATACAATAAGACTGTCTGAAAATGTTCTTAGAAGTTCATTGAAATGTTGGTTACACAGATAAGTGAGTCAGTGGGCTGTCATTAACACTATCACTCTGCAGCTAGCTCCTTTAGCACGCATGCTAATAGAAAATAAAGCAGTTTATTAAACGTACCTCGTCAAATAATCCCTGAACTCTTTGCTCTTGAGGTGGTCAATAGCTTTCCGTGCGATTACCCCTGCCATGGTTTGAAGCTAGTCTTGTGTCTGTACTGAAGAACAAGAAGAAGAGTACTCTGTCTGTGTTGAAGGGCGAGTGGGAGCTTGGTTCAGAGGACGACTGGACACATTTCCGACCATAACATTGGCGCTTTACGACACTGTCGTAAATACAGAGCAGCGTCCTTCCACCTTCTTCTCTATCTTTTTCTGTTGTGATTGATGGCGGTCGGCATCTATAATAGTTGTATTACCGCCACCTACTGTGTTGTAATAGTTTTACACGAACAAATATTATAGTCCATCCCAGGGGTGGGCAACTTGCGGCCCCCACCAACCCTCAATGTGGCCCTCAGGTCCATTTTTACATATCAATTAATTGGAAACATGTAAAAAAAAAAAATTATGAAATCTGCCATGAAATCATGAAAACCAGAAATATTTCTTTCTAATATTTGATCACTGGTTTATGTTGAGTTAAGACATAATTGATTTGAATCGTTTTTGTATTCTACAATTTGGCCCTACGGCAGTGAGAATTAAATGAATGTGGCCCTTGCTGTGACCAAAGTTGCCCGTCCCTGGTCCATCCAAAGTAATCTTAATTAAATTACATTGTCTATTGTCATACTAAGGCAAGGTTGTCTGTTTGTTAAAAAAAATAGATAGGCCTACATAGCTGACATAAAGCGTGTAATAAAGTATAAATTAATTATAGAAATATCAAATTGCAAAATGAAAATAGCTGTCTCTATATTAACAAAAAAAAATACATACAATTCATTGAATGTCAGGGTGCTCACCAAACACAGTTTTGAAGTTTTCTAAAAACTTTATAGCCTACTTTTCAAACCATTTGAATCCTTTCAGACTTCCTTTGTATGCCCACACAACACAATTAATCACCATTGTGATGATGTACATGCAGATGTTTCGATCATTCTTTTCCTGCTCCTCTTTATTCTTGCACTGTCACCACTTCCTCAGTTTCCTTCATTTTATTTACAGCTTCATCATACGAGAGTCCCTTCTCGGCTCTGATTTAATCACCTTCCTAAACTCTTTTTTGGACACTGTAGAGCACCTACAAAGTGTTTTCTCTTGCAGTGTTTACATGTTGCTTCATCTTTATTTACATCACTTGTCATCACAGTCATTTTTTTCACATCTTCTTCTACATACTGCTGCAACATGTCATGTCATACTCATAAGATTAGAAGCACCAAAGCTTTCGTACCCTGTAACACATAGCCCAACCAACACAAACACAGATGTTCTGTCCACCTTCTTCCCCCCTTCAAGACTACCTTAATATCCGAAAAATACTGTGCTCAACAGAAATAGCACTCCTTCTTTTTTGACTCTGTTCCAAGTGGTAAACAGGTGATCACAAGTTATACAAAAAAAACTTTGTACATGTGCACACTCTTTACAGGCCAGAGAAAGTCAGCTGAAATTGTCCAGCACATTATTGGTAATTTCCCAGTTCAATTTATACTTTACATTACTTTTACTTTAAAATGTTAAAATGTTGTTTGTTCTCTATTTTGAAAGTCTTTGATTTAGGTTTCATACTGTGAAGAGCCACTTCATTAGATTGTAGATTTAGAAATAAGCCTGACAATTTACTTTTTTCACATTTTAATTATGTAATACAAATAAACCTGAACAATAATGCAATTCAACACAGTTGTCTTTGGATTACATTTCTCCTGAAAAACTTTTGCCATTACTTATTAGACATAAAAACTTTAAAATTGACATGATTTGTAAAACCACAACTGGATCCAGATTCTGTACTGTGTGTGAGATAACAAGGTTTTCTGTCCTGTATGTCATAGACTTGATATCAGTGTCCACCATTTGGCCGCACTTCCTTATAGTCCTTAACCAGCTGGGAGATCCTTTTGACTCGAATGTCTGCTGGTACAGCATCATAGTCTGACCACAGGTACTCTGGAGACAGCACCTTGGTTGGTTTGTTGTACAGCAGGTATCTGCATGAGAGAGGCAGCAGATAAGAAAAAACTGTATACTCAAAGATGAGACATGATCACACAACAAGCTAGATTATTTTTAAACTTTACATCAACTATAGAAACACTTTAAAACAGGGATAAAATGTGGCACTCTACTTGTTGAGGTGACTCTCTTCCTGCCACACAGCTTCAATCCCGTTCTTTTTGTCCTCCTCTGACTTCATGTAACAGTATCTAGAAAAAAAAGTTAAAAAAATACTCTGAGATTGAAGTCAAATAAGGTTTAAATGAAATTAATGAAATACATTTTAAATGTTTATTTTAAAATGAGAGATGCATACCTTGGTTGAAATTAGTTAAGGCATCATCTCAAAAAGATGCTTGCATAACAGTATAAAACAACATATTAATTTCCTTGATTAGAGATTAGAAAAGCATGGAAATAACTTTATTTTTTAACTTATTTTGGACACAATAAAAAACAAAAACTATATACATTTAAGAAGAAACATGCAATACTAGAAGTAAAATAAATGACAATACAAAAATTAAAGAGGGCATATTATCCCCCTTTCCCCCCTTTTAAAAGTCCCTGTGGTCTAAATGAAACATCTGTGCTGTGCTTTGGTCAAAATACAACATGAATCAAGCACCAGAGGAGGTTTGTGACCCTGTATAAACCAGCTCTCTCAGAACGCTCCGTTTTGGTGTGTGTGTCTCTTTAAATGTAATGACCCCCCCCTGAGTTTTCCCAGTAGACATCACTCTTTCGCTAGCAAGAATACAAATGGCGGACCTGCGCAAAAGTTTTGTTCTAGCCTGGGGGTTGGAGTCCATGGGTGGAGATATCAGGGGAGGGGAGGTTATTTTTTTACGTCACAAGGAGAGCAAATTTGAAACGAGCATTTTTCTCTGTGTTGTAAGACTTATGCAGACCCCAAACAAAGGACTGGATGGGTTTATTTCACATTTTGTGGGTCAGTAGACACTCAGGTTACCCAAATATATGTTCAAAAACACTGTAGAAGTGGATTTTTCACTATATGTCCCCTTTAAGACTACAGATGATAAAAACAATCAAATGAGGTTGAAATCTAACGTGAATAACAAAGCCAACACAATAATGAGTCAAACTGCAAACAAAACAATAAAGCTGGACGTTGGGCGACACAGTTCAACTTATCACCACAAGGGGGATTAAAAGAACATTTGAGATAAACTTAGATGATTTGGTTTTGCTTACTTGACAAGCTTGTACATCTCCTCCAAGTATCCACCCCACACAGCAGCAGTGTAATAGTAGTCTCCCTCTCCAGCAGGTATGTAGGCTTCTGACAAGGGCCGACGCTCATATGGAAAAGCATCCCTGTTGGTATTCTGAGGGAGAAAGAAAATAATGAAAACATGAATTCAATAAAATAACCCATAGTGTAGGTGAAGAAATGAAAACATTCAATGTAGGGGCAAACATTAAATACCACGTCTAACCACTTAACATAGGAGAAGAGGCAGTAATGACATATTTCCATGAACTTGAAATGGATATTATATAGAAAAATGAACCTTGTAGTAGCCCCTGTGAAGCACAGCAGACAGCTGACTGAGAGACTCGCCTCCGACAGGATTGTAGAAAACACTGTCAATGTCCATCATAAAAAGATAATCTGCTTCATTGCGGATCTGAAAAACAGAGGACACATTTTTTTCTTATACACTTCAGGGGGACAGCACTGATGACCAAGCTTTTCATGACACCTTGTTTTTGTTTCCTAAAGTGCTGCCAAAATATTTGTAGTTTATCCGATTGACTGTCTTCAGTGAAGATCATATGCCCCGCCTCCTCCATATTAACAGATGGGACACATGTTAAACCACAAGATTAAAATACACAACTTTTTCTCATGATTTCTGTTATCAGGAAAGTTTACAAGGATTAATAAAACAGTTGTTTAACTTCACATAACCTTCAGTGTGTGCTTCAAACTGACATCAGAAGCTGTTCTGCTGTGGACAGTACCCATGGATCTTTGACGTTTTATCGTTAAGTTTAATGTGTGTTTTGGTCAGAAGGAAAAGGCAGCTCCAGCAGCCTGATACACTCTGTGCATGTCCTGGCTCTAAATAACATCACCAGCGCATTATGTCAGCGCCTGTCTCAGGGGTATTTAGGCTTTAATTTTGTTTAAGAGAAGATGGAGACGCATCGTCCATATTTATATACAGTCAATGGTAAAGCCAAACTTGCATGTTTCGCTATTATTTACCTGTTTGTCAATGGTGATGGTTGCCCATTTCATCCTGCCAAGTACTACTTCTTGCCAGCGCTTGGCACTGGGGACCGTGATAACTGAGATCTTCTGACCGCTACCCAGTTCAACCTGACAGGTGGAACACAAGATTACAACACCTGAGATACACATGGCTTCTTCTCACAACATTTAACATATGAAGGATAAGTGAAAAAATCCGGCTTAAATGTTTAAAAGATATATTGCACACATTATTTTGATTTATATGTAGAGGAAGTAAAATGTTGTTGCACAATAATTGGTTACAAAGCCTACTACATCACTTTTTGTTGCTAGGGAGTTAGTGCTGCCTCAAATAAAGAAATCATTGACATTTTATGTTTTCTGGCCTTACATTTTTCTGTAATACAGCTATGAACTCTCACTTTATATTCTTCCCTTTTGGTCCTTCCTCTCCTCCTTCTGCCTTCCTTGGTTAAATTCAATCACTCCAACTCAGTATGTTTCCTTCGATCTTCCTTTCTGTCTTCTTCCTCCCTTTGTGCAGTCCTTCTTTCCCTCCTTTCATCTTCTCTCCTTCTTTTCTACATTCCCTTCAACCTTTCTTCCTTTCTTTTTCCTTCCTCATTCCCTTTTCCTTCATAGGACTTCCTTTACTCCTTTGGATTTCCCATTTTCCCCTCTCTGTCTTTTGTTTGTTTCTTTTTCCTTTTCCTTTCAAAAATATTCTGGTCTTCCTCTCTTTATTTCCTCAATCATTTTTTTCACAAAATACATTAAAATAAGTCTTATAGCTCACTTTGGGAACTTCTTGTTCGTTGTCGGTGAAGATGTAGTAAGTAACCCTGAAGCCTACAAGAAAGTACTTTTTGCCTGATTCCAGGAAGCCCTTCAGGAAACGAGTGTATCTGTTTGGACAGAAGGAAGGAAACAAGTACAATTTTCAAGTAAAAAAGTATAATAAAGCAAGAGAAGTAATTTACTAATGCAAATGACTGGAAGATACCCAGTCTGTTCGGATGCACCCTTGATTCAATTGCCCCACTCGCCTTTAAGAAACGTAAGCCTTCGGTCTCACCATGGCTTAATGACAGTACACGGGAAATAAGGAGAGCATGCAGAAAAGCAGAGTGGAAGTGGAAACAAAATAAATTGCAAATTTAATTTCAAATGTTGAAGGATCTCTTGAATAAATACCAGCAGGCAGTTAAGTATGCCAGAACCCAATACTTCTCAAATATCATTGACACAAACTGCCATCATCCCAGAGTTGAGCCAATGTAGTGAGAAAAAAAAAATATATTGGATTCAATAAGGACATGTTGCAAACACATGTAATGTATAAAACATGAAGAGCAGCCGATCTGTAAAATCTGTGAAATATTGCCTACAAGAACTTTACTTTTGATTTATTTATATAACGATACTTCATATCGTCATCCCAATACTGAACAATTTTATCGCACATTGCATATTTTTCTCATAAAGTGCAGGCTTAAGACTTTAAATTCTAGTTTGAAGCAATGGACCATCTTAAACCTGCCTCTCGTAACACCCCTTGTACCTACTTTCCAACAGCAAACACAACCACAGCAACTCTCGGGTCCATTTTCTTATAGATTGCATCGGTGACCACAGGATCAAAAGTTCCATCCCAAACCAGAGGAGCGTTCCAGTTCGTCACAGAGTTCACATCGGTTCGTCTGAGGGGTGAACAAGGAAACTCTCAGTTTTAAACATAATATCTATCGCATGAATCCATTTTTACTACAAAAGTGTCAGCTCTAATTTTTAGTGTGTCTCTGTCCGTTAGATGGAGACAAACAAATTGCATTCATAAACTTTGGAGAAGTCTGAGCACTGAGATGCTCAACATGGGTTATAAAACAAAATTTGAACACAGGCATTCTGCAAAGGAAAGTGATGTTTCATCATTAATTAATATCTTACCCTTTATGTGTACTTGGCTGGGCATAATGCAGTCTGAAAAAGAACATCCAATACAAATTTAGTTTCATTTTAAAGAGAAAATGCTGTCCAATAATATAGAAAATATATAATTAAAAACCATTTATGCAGCTCTAGTTGTGACTGAAGCAAACAATGGGGAAGAAGAAGAAACCATAAGAAGAAACAATGCCAGAGTAGCAGATACCAGAGGAAAGCTGAATATCACCATGACTATATAATACATGTAAATAAAGTGGATGTAGCAACCTTGTCATCACCTTTTGGTTTCTGAAATAACAGTGACGATCACAGTGAGTATTGCTTATCTAAAAAATACATAATGCATGTACACATTACATAGTATACACATCTATTTAGTACAAACTCTTAGAGGCAGGAACACTTTGGCTTGTTCTTGACAAACAAGACAAAAAAAGTTGTGACATTTTGTCAAAGGTTGCAGGGCTGAGAGAGACACAGGCCCAGCCATCTATGGAGGTAATGACTGATCCTCCTCTCGAAGCCCTCTACTGTTGTTAATGGGACCTCGTACACTAGCAGGGGCCACAGAATCTGGGGGAGAACACCGCGCTGGTAAATCCAGGCCTTGAATTTACGAGGCAGACCCGATTTGTCCACTGCTGTCAGCCACGCCTCCAACTCCCGATTTGTGGCCTTGATGGATGCAAAGTCCTTCAGGGTGTAATCAAAGGTCTTGCCGAGGCTCTTGATGGGTTTCTCGGTGACCGATGGAATCTGGGTGCTGTCCAGAGTGAAGCAGAACTTGTTTGTAACCTTCCCTCTCTTGAGCACCAGGGACCTAGATTTTGCAGGCTTGAAACACATCCAAGCCCAGGTGATGATCTTCTCCAAGCCCTGAAGGATCCATCGGCACCCCGGCACTGACGTCGTTGTAACTGTCAGGTCGTCCATAAAGGCTCTGATGGGGGGCAGGCGGACTCCAGACTTGGTGAGCGGACCTCTGCACTCGACTTCGGCTTTCTTGACCAGCATGTTCATAGCCAAGGCAAAGAGGATCACTGAAATCGTACACCCAGTAATGATCCCTTTCTCCAGCCGATGCCACTTGGATGTGACTGTCCCAGAGGTGACTCTCTTGAGGAGCTTGAAACTCTTCTAACAGTCCAAGATGAGGTCCCTGATTTTACCTGGGACATGGTGCCGGTCCAGTGCTGTTTCCACCAGCTTATGGGGAATGGATCAATAAGCATTGGTGAGGTCAAGCCACAGCACTGCTAGGTCTCCCTTCCCTTCTCTTGCCTCTCTGATCAACTGCGTGACCACACCTGTATGCTCGAGGCATCCTGGAACCTTTGGGATTCCACCCTTCTGTACAGAGGTGTCAATGTATTGATTCTTCAGGAGGAACTCAGTCAACCGACGGGATAAGATGGAGAAGAATATATTCCCCTCAACTCTGAGCAGCGAGATGGTTCTGAACTGCTCGATGTTCTTAACGTTCTCCTCCTTGGGAATCCAGACACATTCTGCAAACCTCCATTGTTGGGCTGCCTTTCCCCTCCTCCAGATAACCCTCAGGATCTTCCACAGCCGGTGAAGGAGTCTGGGACACCTCTTGTACACTTTGTAAGGCACTCCACTAGGGCTGAGAGAGACACTGTAAGACCTTCTCCTTTGCTGTAAGTAACAGCATGAATTACATTTTTATTTTCCCAATATCTTATGCATTAACCAATTGTTGCTTTCATTATCTCTCCTATTTTTTTCTATCATATTTTCTTTTGTGTTTTTTGGGGACGTTGTAATCCCCTGTAAACTGTTTCTTTAATGCATTGTACAGCACGTTGGTCAGCTATTGCTGGTTTTAAATGTGCTTTATAAATAAATGTGACTTGACTTGACTTATAGTGACCAGCTTAAAATCCATGCAGATGCTGAAAACATTTACTGAGAAAGCTGATGAGTTCATGCCAGAGCTGAGAATGAGAATGGCAGTGTTTTAAGTTTGATGTATTGCCACTTGTTTCTTTAGAAAATTAGTTTTTTTTTTGAACGGTAGTGTTAGTGCTGGGCGATATATCGTGAAGCTTGATTCGATCGATATTTAATTAATGCTTGATATGGGAAAGGGAACATCGATTTTATTTTTTTAACTACTTCACAGTATTCTCGCGATATTTCGTTGCTCCGCGAGATTTCCGCGGCAGCGCTTGTTGCTCGGAGACAAAAGGGCGGAGGAGACTCCACTCCTGCCGCTGAGTAGCCTAACTCTTATAAGCGACCAACACGGAGGAGAAAGAGAAAGATGCGAGCGAGGCCAAATTACTTCCAAAAAAAGGGCTCATAACGCAGGGCTCGACATTATAAGTGTCCCGCTGGCCCGGATGAATGATTGACAGAGTCCAGCTGATTGCACGTTCAGCTGGCGGCTTCGCGGCTTCACTGCTGTCACTCCCGCGAGCGCGCTCGCTACACTCGAGTTGTACACTCGCACACAGATTTTAGCAGGTTTTCTCTACCAAAACACACGTTTGGTAAAACGGTTTTAAACCAATCATATCCCGACAAAAGCCGAGCTAAAATCAGCATTCAAAGAAAAAAAATCACAGGAGAAGTTGAGAGTGACAGCAGGGCATGACTAAAACAGAAAGGAGAAAAGTTTGATCCACAGTGACAGACAGCTGGAGGAGCTGGAACACGTTAAAGTTTAAGACTAGATCCTAGTAAAGATAAAAGTTATTCACAAAGCATCTTAGCCCTTAAGAGAGCTCCTAAAGTAAAGATCTAAGGATGAAGAGTTTCTCACAGAGAAGAAAGAAGGAGAGATTCCAGATCTATCACAGCCTCATATTAATATCAGATTAAGTAGACTCTTACAGTTACCAGCATGGTGAATAAGCATGTATGAGCATATAAACATAAGAAAAATACACAATATTTTTATAATTAGAGCTCAATTAATTAAATACAAGTTGTAATTGACTTTTGCATCAGAATGGTTCAAGAGTAAATTGGTGACTGTTATTTTTCGAATCAAAAGTAATGTTCCTGGGCCAGTGATCTTTTTTGTTTTATACAGTGAAGATTCAGTTTTATAGGCTACATTCATAAACTTTAATACGATAAATATCAAGTCATATCAAATATCGACATTAGGCAAAAAAATATTGTGATATCAAATTTAGGCCATATCACCCAACACTAGGTAGTGTAAGAATAAGTTTAAGGTTGATTTTATGATAATAATGAAGAAAAGGGACTTGTTTTGAAGTAATCCAGTATTTCAACAGATATTCATTTTGGTGCTGGATTGCAAGGATAAAATCTTACATGTAAAGTTGATTTCAGGAGCTGTGAATTATTATTCTTTACATTGAAGTGTTACCATTGTTTGGCTTAATTTTGTCAAGAGTGTTCAGCATTGAACTTTTAGCATATAGAAAATACCTTTCACAATATGAAGACAATTTGAATTTATAATTACAGTATAATGTTCCATGGTGTACAATAACATTTCGATATTTCATATTGTATTTTTTTTTTTTAAATAGTATGATCATTGATACACAGCTTGACAAAATACATTTAAAGGTCTTTGATTTATAAATACATTTTTTTAAATAATGTGTTCCATAATCATTATTGTCATTTTGTGCTGGAAACATTTTGAAATATAAAGTAAGGGAAAACAAAGAATAAATATATTTCTGTTTCAAACTTCAAACTAATGATTTAGTACATTTTGTCTACTTTCTAAATGCATAACAAACTCAGATGAAATGTAAAGTTCAGTTATTTTTATTTTATTGTTTGATTCAATTTGATACGATTTTTTAAAATTGGTTTTAAATAATGGGAAGAAACCGGAGCTCCTGGAGTAAACTCACAACACCCTTCATATCTTGACCTTTACATGTTCAAATATGGGGAAGGTGTTTCCTCACTGAATCCTGAGAACGTTACTTCACAGTGGTGTTTGGAAAGTAGATTTTTTAAAATTGGTTTTAAATAATGGGAAGAAACCGGAGCTCCCGGAGTAAACCCACAACACCCTTCATATCTTGACCTTTACATGTTCAAATATGAATCCTGAGAACGTTACTTCACAGTGGTGTTTGGATAGTACTGTCTGATGTTGATATGACGGGTCTGATTATGTGACAGCCTAACTTTATCAGATATCAGTGAGCTCTTGGCTTCTTCTGGGTTGATCAGGGACGGCCCGTGGCATAGGCAGTATAGGCAAGGAGCGCCTCCAAATGAGTGAGGCAGAAAAGTTGAAGATAAGAAAAAGAAATAGAAGGAAAAATGCGTTTAAATATCACTAAATATTATTTATCTAATATAATTTTCATACTTTCATTTAGTAATGATACAAAAGAAGCCATGAAAACACAACTATCATATTTAAAAAAGGCTCTATTTTCATGTCTCCTGCCTGAGGCGGCTCATCACAACACCGCTGCTCGTTACCTGCTCGTTGTGGAGGAGGAGGGCAGGTGACTTATTAGAAGTGAGAGACACTGACCGTACGGATTAATATCACGTTTATAAATGACCATAATGTAAAAAACAACAACAAAGCCCTTGGGAGACCAAGGACGAAAAAGAAGAGGAGGAAAAATGTGAAAAAGACACAGAGGTAAGGTGCTGCATGGATCAATGATTTATCTGTTGTAGTTAAGCTAGCTTGTTATGATCGACGATAGTTACGTCAGTGTTTCCTAATTTGAGTTAACATCAGTTATTTCCACTGTACTTTTATTAGGTTAAGATTATTCATGTTAAGAAAATAACCAGTTTAAGAAAATACACTTCTTTTGTGAAGTAGGCTGAGTTGTGTGGGACACAAAACCTACTTACTGTATATGTTTATTGACATCTCTGTATTTAGTTAGCTTTCCCCCTAGTCGATTAAAATGTTTATTTTCCACCTCCTGTTGTCGTTAACTCTTGCCTTTTGTCAAAGAGCATGAATGCATGTTGTGCTAGAAGTCCTCACTGTATAGATAATTGTGCATGCTGCAGGTCTGGTTGTTATGGAAACGTTTGGGCTCACCTGAAAAACTATGATGAGGTTTCTGTACTGCTCTGAACAGAAAATAATATTTTGTGTTCACACTATATTATAAAATGCCAATTTTTCCACAAATGCTCATCTTCTCTCTCCAGATGCAATTTTAAAACATTTAAATCCATCCCCTGCTGTACCCGCGCCGTCTGTAACCACTTCTGCTCCCTGCACTGTTTGGTATTGTTTGTTCTGTTACACTAGTTATTTGTATTTATTTTATTTTGTGTTTATTTATAAGAAATATTAGAGTTATTACCATTTTATTCATGTTTGTTTTTAAGTATTTTTTTTAAATAAAGAAATTATGTTAAATATAAAGCTGTATGCCAGTTTTCTTTAAGTGTATGAATATTGTGATTCGTGGTCAAACTGGCTGTAATTTAAGGGGCAACCGCTGAAATCTTGCAGAGGGCACCAAAATGATTAGGGGGTTGATGATCCATAAACCTGTTTAAGCACTTTTTCTTTTGTTATCGGTGGCAGCCAGACGCCCCCAGGAGTTGTTTGTGAACCCTGCTTGGATGAATAAGGGGCTTCCTGCATTTTCATTGAGCTGTGGGAGTTAGAGTGGATTTTGGGTTGTGCAGTTTGTGGCAGCCTGACTCTCCTAGGAGTTTCTACAGACCCGCGCTTGAATGCATACAGAGATTCCTGGATGATGCTAGAAGAATCCCAGTGGCCTTTGGATCTTGGTGTCTGTGGTGGGCATGGCTTTGGTGGCGTCTGAGTGTGTGGTAGACTACCTTTGTTAGGTTCTGGCTTTTTCACTGAGGTTTTGTCAAAGTGGATTTTGGGTTGTGCAGTTTGTGGCGGACTTGGCTTCAGCGGGGTCTGACTATGTTGCACACTACCTTTGTTAGGTATCGGTCGCAGCCCAGCTCTCCTGGAAGTTGTTTGAGAGCCCTGCTTGGATGAACAAGGGGGTTCTGGCTTTTTCACTGAGGGTTTGTCAAAGTGGATTTTGGATTGTGCCATTTGTGGCGGACATGGCTTCAGCTCAGTCAGATCATCCCTATTCTTGGTATACCCCTTGGCATTTAGGGGCTTTAGTGGACATGCCGTAGTGACCTTGTGACAGGGATGAGTCTGGAGTTTATCTTCATCTTTGTGACAGGGATCTTTAGCATCAAGAAAAGCTTCAATGACATTCAGCTCATGGGTCTTCTCTTCCACCAAACCCATACAGGACATGATGTTGTTGTCAATATAAGCACCAGTAGAGGTGCTCATATGATCCTCAATTTCTGAACAGTCGTACTCTGTCTTAAACCTAATGTGGTTTAATTTAGCATTAGCCTGGTCCACAAGTTTTGTCTGGATGATGTCTTTGTATTCGTAGTCCTCAGCTTGGTATTCCATTTCTATTTGTTGCTCCTCTAAGCTTCTCGGCAGCTTGGCATTATCTTGGTCATGTTGCAAAGCTGTTTCTCTGAACTGCTCCATCTCTGATTTTAAATGCCTGATTTGACCACTCAGAGTCTCAATGTCTCTGTTTTGCACATTCACAACTTTATACAGAGCAGAGTTCAGGTAATCATCCTTGATTAATCCGGTGACCAGCAGGTCTAAGTTGTCCTCCCCTGTCACAGTCTGCATCACCTCAAACTTAAACTTAAGATCATCCAGAGAGTCCTCTCCTAAGTACATCCTCTTTAGCTCGTTCATCTCCTTCAGAGACAACTGTCTGCGTCCCGTCTCACTTTCTTCACTTTGCGTCATGAGCTCTATCCGGCTGCGCTCATTTAGTATAGCAGTGGACAGTTCATCTATCTCAGTGTTGCACAGGAGAAGTTTATTTTCTGCCTCGCCCCAGCTAAAAGTTTCAAAATGAAAACCTGTTGAATATACTGTTAAATCACTGACAGCTGTAATTCAGTTCCAGACATTAATAACTCATTGGCGCTGAAAAAGGGACAAAGAAAATCCGTCATCGGTACCAGTTGTAAGCCTGTAAAAACTTTGACCAATGTCTGCCATGAGGAACCAATCTGATGAACCAATCACAGCCTCCCTCTCTCCCTGCTAGTTCTCTACCTCCTTTGCGTGCACTAGCCCACACTCAAAGCGCGTCACTGATGAAAGAGATTTTACTGAGTTTGTTGCAGGCGAATGTATACAAGTCAGTTCTCCTCTCAGTTAGCTTAGTTATCCAGTTTTTTGTAAGCTCTCACACCCCATAGAGGTCGGCTTCTGGAGCAACGGCGCTCGTGCATGTGAGTTAGGTTGGGTTTATGAGGGAGAACAGAGAAGAGGGGGTGGGTGTTGACGGCGCACTGAGGGATACTTTCAAAATCATGCTAGTTTTCTAAATTTACCAACCCTGCCTTTAAGCAAGCATAATAAAAAAGGTGTAAATTATGTCATCACACTAAAAACAACGATGTGCTCCCCAGCCTAGTGAAGCTCTCTTGCTGTCTCTGCAACTCAACTGCACGTGATGTCACTCAGCCTTTAAAGGATCATGTGCATCACACACCAAGCATACGTATATATTCGAAACATTGCTCTTATCTATTCAAGTCTTAACACTG
This sequence comes from Labrus mixtus, assembly GCF_963584025.1. NCBI lineage: Eukaryota > Metazoa > Chordata > Actinopteri > Labriformes > Labridae > Labrus > Labrus mixtus. Next base: position 31,264,878 of record NC_083612.1, on the reverse strand, counting down.
AGTAAAAATAATGAACAATGCAATTTTAATGCTAAACAATTTAACATATTTATAAATTGAAGCTCTTACATTAACTGTGTTGATAAAAGAGATTTTTGGACAAGGTTACACGAAATAACACCAAAGGATAAGTAATGTGCTGCACAAGTTTTGAGGCAATTTCGTAGACTTGGTATCTGAGATGAAGCGTTATGTCCAAGTGTAGCCACCATGGCAAAAAGAAGCTACCAAGGCTTGAAAAAATAGACTTCCTACTCTATTCCGTACTTGTAAGAGGAGTTTTTATTTTTTGTTTTGCAACAGGGCAAGGATGTGAATAAACCAGTGTGTCAAAAGTAGTCTTACCCAGTTTGCATTTTTAGGTCTCTGATCCTCCAGCTACCATTCTCCAGGCAGTCTTTTACCTTTAAATCCTTCATTGCATCTGTTAAAGGCAGTTGAGGGTTATCCTCACATGGCCCCCAAAATCTACAAAGGGAAACACACATTATCAGAATCAGAATCTTTTTTTTTTGCCAAGTACATTTACACATACAAGGAATTTGACTTGGTGTATTGGTGCTAAACAATTAACAAGGAAATAAAGCAGAACAACAACTTAAACAATACAGTATAAGAAGCTATTACATTATATAAAATATAATTAAAAAAAATGTAAAATATAAAATATAATTAAAAAATGTAAAATATAAAATATAAAAAATAAAAACAAAAAAGGTGCAATGTAGGACTATGAGAAAAAAAATCTTACAGTGTATATAACCTACTCACAGAGTGCATGTAAAGAAAATAAATGTAAAGTCCAGTGGGCGTTAATGTAACGCATAAAGAACAGTTTCAGCATTCATGTGACTTTACACACATCACAACACATTATGTGTTAATAATACAACAAGACTGAAACCATGGAATGGAAAATAAAAGGATTTAAAAGGAGTTTATTTCTGGACTTTGCTGATCCTGCACAAATCTTCCTTAAAAAGAGAGTGACACAGAATGAGTACCATCCAGCCTGTGTGATGTTAACTGTAATTGACAGGTTTTTGAAACATGCAGAGCCTTTCCTTGGGTTGCCAGTTCAGTGTGTTGAAAGGTTTGTCATGCTTTGTGCAGAACACATACCTGAAAGAGGAGATGGTGTCTCCTGAGTAGATATATGCAGCTCTATGAAAACACAGAGGTAAAAAAACTATTAGTCAAAATAATTACAAGCTTTCCACTTCGGTGTGGGTTTAAACCAATATGATCATTTTTGCACATCCCTTTAACACATGGCAGTCCTGCACACACTACACATTTCATACTACATTGATTTACTAAAATGTGTATTAATTGTTGATCATTGACTCCAAACCCAACAGAGAGAGGCTCTGATCTATGCATACTGTGATTCTCCTCCCATTTTAGCTCTAAATGAGTTACCAAATGACCATGTACAACATATAATTAACTCCAACTGTTCTTTCATCACCGCTCACTCAAAGTCAATGTGATTTCATCTCATTGCTTTTATTTATTGGAATGAAAAAGCACAAACGAACAGTTGTGGTTCAGTTCGTTTTTTTGGTGTATTTTTTAGTACACAAAAATTGTTGAGTCACACATTTTAGAGCACTTGTAAACACATAGGGCCAGATTTACTAAAGGTTGCATCCTCTGCATTGTATAGAATTTCAACATTGATATTTATGTCTTCCTGTTTCCCTCTTTTCGCGCTCCTCTCCATAATGCGCTCGTCACCTCCCTCTAAAGCCCGCTGCTGCTACTCTGTAGGACGCTTGGATTGGGGGACCTCACCACTGTTTGTACCCCCGTCTTCGATACATTTTTCCAGAGCATTTATGTCCGATCAGACACAGCGCTGGCCAGCTGTCTGGTGCGCGACAACGGCGAGTGTAGAGCGCCCGGTCCACAGAGGACACAGCTCGCACCTCCTGCGCAATGTGTGACACTTCATTCTTAAGATGAAGGGAAGAAAAGAGAGGCTCTGTTTAATGCCGATGTTTTCTTATAACCAAAATTTTCTTTGTTATATTGAGATTTATCTCCTATAACTCGAACGTATTGTGCGTTTTTTGCCTCTCCCACTAATACATATTTTGCGCTTGCAGTCATCCTGCTTTCTGTCCAAACTCTCCATGATGTAAACCAGTAGAACACACAAAAACCTAACTTAAATAGTACCACCTCCACAAGGTTTGCACCTGGTGTCATTCACACAAATGTTCTTAGTAGATCACCCGCAAAACGCCCACCAACCAAACGTGCAAACTTTTGGAGTGAACACGCAATTTAGTACTCTTTACTTGGGAGCTTAGTAAATGTGGCCCTTAGTGTGCTGATGTCAACATAAAGCAGACATGCAGAGAAACTTGTAAATGTCGGCTAACGATCACATTTTTCTGGTTAAACATCAACAAGTCCCGTGTGTGATCTGGGAGAAAAAAGAAGACAGGTCAGGTATGTGTCATGTGAAAACCCCTCAACAATCAAGTTCAATAACAAATTAATAAAGCCTAAAAGACTTCATGCTTGATATCCCCGACAACAAACTATTCTGTTTTCTCATCATCTTTTTGTTGATCATTGAAAAATTAGATTACAGCACACGTGGACAATGAAATATAGATGAATGTTGTGTAGTGAATCCTCTTTTTAATAGTTTTTGTGAGCTCTTCATTTAAAATGTTGTGCCTCCCTGAGAACATACTTTGTCATGTAAATTACAAAAAGAGTTATGATAAAGAGCTAGTTATTAAACGTTAAAGTGACGGGGCTTAGGATCTTTACTTTGAAAGGGAACAGCTAATCAAAAATCAATCATTCAGTTTTAGAGTAGTACATTAATGTTCTTGGATTATTAATCGGTACAGAGGGAGTTCATTGACATAACTTGAAGCCATTTATTTTAGAGTCAGAAAGTAGTTTAAAGGCTTGTCAGCATCTTATCAGAATCAGAAATACTCGATTGAATCCTGAGGGAATCTCGTGTTGCTCTGGGATTGTAAAACTATTATAAAAAAAAAGTGATAGGAAGAAGATAAATAACATACATATATTTCTATACTAAAAAAATATATCGTGCTTGCTTACAGATGACCAGTGTGACCGCGTCCTTACAGATCAGCTGCGAAATGCAGCCAGCTACAAGTGACATAACGCGCATTCATGTTTTAAGCAAAAAAAGAGAATTCTGTGAGAGAACGAGCTTCTTTGAAAGTACTAACATGTCTATATTTAACCAGTTTAATAATCAGTCTAATGGTTAAATTGCTACATTTGCTTTCCTTTTGTTTTTTCGCTGATATGTTGAGTAGCCATAGTAAAGTCAAGTGCCATGACAAACATGTCCATCCTTCACGGCTCCATTCATGTGAGCCATAATAACCAAAGCCTTAATATATCATTAATTATCACATGTTGGTAGGCATTATTATTTTGAATGAGGCTATAACAGCCACAGTTACATTAGATATCACTGACCTCATAAAACTCGATAAAACTGGTACGGTGCCGGTATTTTTTATGAAAGCCATGATCTAACCAGGATATTAAAAAGAATATAGAATAATATTATATTATTTTGCTGGTGATTAAGGTTGCAGATTTTATTTCAGTCATATTATACAAAGCAGACTCAGCGTGTAAACAGTCCTAACCCAGAGAAAAAACAAGGGAGAAAAACGCAACATAGACTGAAACGAGTCCTGAGAATGGACACATTATTTAGTTATTTAAATAACACAAATGAATTAATACATAATAATACTATTTCAGCTCAAGCAGACATACTCTAGTTTTTTTGTTTGTTTGCATGTTTTCTTTTTTGTACCTTTAGTAATGACGTTGAATTGAAATCTTACCCCAAAATAGTGAGAAGAAGTGGTAAAATGATCAAAACATGGGTCCTGGAAATGTTGTGCCTCATGTCGACTCTCTGGAGAATTTCCAAGGTAGTATCAGATGAAACTGAATCTGTAACTGCATGAGGTATTTATATAGCCTCCATGGCTTCCCTTTCAGGCCTGGAGAGATTATAAAGTTTGCTGGAAGGTAGGGGTGCCAGGAAGCAAGTCAATACTACAGTCATAAGGTCTGTGAGGTGGTAGAGATAAGGCACGGTCCTTGTTAGAAACCTCCTGGAGGTCATGATACACAGAGGGAACAGATAATATTATTAATAATAATAATAATAATAATAATAATAATAATACATTTTATTTATAAGCGCTATTAAAAACTAAAAGACACTTTGCAATAGTTAAAACATAAAGAACAGCACAGTAAGGACAGACTAACAGACATCGCAGCATTACACACAAATCATAAAGATAACAATAATAAAGGTAAACTACAGAAAACAGAAAATACATCACAATCATACATTAAAAGCTTGTTTATAAAGAGGTGAGTTTTGATCAGTGATTTGAAAGTAGGAGGGTCGGTGCAGTGTTGAATGTGTGTAGGGAGTGAGTTCCAGAGGGAGGGGGCAGCTATGGAGAAGGCTCTGTCACCCCAGGTTCGGTGCTTGGTTCTAAGAGGGGGAGATAGGAGGTTGGCTTTTGAGGAGTGTGAGGGTGAAGGAGAGCCGTGAGGTAGGAGGGGGCCTGGTGGTTAAGGGCTTTATGTGTGGGGATATATATACGTATATATATATATATATATATATATGTATATATATATATATATATATATATATATATATATAAATACGGGGAATATCATACATTTTTAATAGAGCGCCTGTGACGTCAAAAGCGCCTTTCTGAAAAGTTGAAAGAATTTCAACTTAAGCGTACGGACGTGCAGCACTTTTCTTCTTGGCGCACAAACGCTTCATGCAGACACTCCTTAGCGTACAGCCAGCGCTTTTCTGCCCGGAAAAACTCACTAGAATGTGTGTGAAATGAATTTTGCCTCAGTCTGGTAGTAGCTCGCTTGGTAGGCAGTGTTCTCTAGATTAGTGGGAGTGGGCTGCGGTGCTGAGCATTCTGGGAGTTGTTGTCTTTCATCCACATGAGCCAAAAAGACTCTTTCTGCCTTTTCTCAGTCAAGAAGGCATCAACTTCAAAATTGATTTCACATTTCTACTACATATATGACCCAATGTCAATACAGATTCATGTTTCAACCGGTGAAGTATCCCTTTAAATAAAGTTTTAAAAATGTTATGTTATGACCATGAAATACTGAAATATCATCCACTGCATTACATTATGTTTGGTGTCACTGTCCAGTGAAAAACCATGTCCCTCAAAAATCCCCTTTTCTGGAGCTCTCAAACCAGGGATTATTTTAGCTGTGTGATCATTTTTCCAGTAATTTCAAAATAATTTAAAGAAAAAGTCATTTCAGAGTGAAGGATGAGTCATCAGTAGGCATGTAAAGATCACCCGCACGCAATAATAAAAAGTCTGTAAGAAACATCAGAAAAAACAGTAGTCTGCTTAGTTGACTTTGGACTTTTCTGGGCATGTCTCTCTCACTGCCGTTACTCGGGATGCGTTGTGACCATGCTGCATTCACGGGTGCTCAGACAATGAGAGATACATTCAGGGGTTCAGAAACGGGAGTTGCAGGAACAAAAACTAAGCTGGACAGACCGTTACAAGTTAAAATAATTGTTCAGTTGTTATATTGACTGCTGTCATTAAAAGAAACACATGAACACCATGATTCCTTCAAGTGTCTGTGGCGGTGTCCAACTGACCCCCCCCCCCCTCCTCAGAGCTCTAAACCTAGGGGAAACACTGTAAAATAAATTGTGAAAGAATCGTATCGTGAACCCAGTATCGTGAATCATATTGTGAGTTGAGTGAAGCGTTACATCCCTAGTCATCAGGCATGTGAAATGTTTTTCAGGAAGAGAACTTTTTTGATTATGTAGATGCAAAATACTCAGATAATGCATGCAAAATATATTTGGCAAATAAATGAACATTTAAAACAAGAACGCAGGATTAAAACCGGGAAAATGTATTTTTGATTTCATGGGGACTTTAATGCAATGTTTATCTCTATACAGTGCTTACCTCTTTCCCAAGACACTGCAGAATTCTTCTCAGGGTTAACCTCTTGTTGGATGTGACACCTGACTGGTACAACTCTATAAGGTTTGGTAACAAGGCATCTAGACCACCAAAGAAAGACTCCATCAGGTCTGTGGTGACAATCCTCCTGAACTCTGAACTTAGCTGAAACATATGGATAAAAGAGAAAAAAGGAGTTCAGTGACCTAAAAGAGCAGCATAAAGCTATACGCAGGGCCTGAAATTAAATTGTATAAATCTTTATAATGCTGTAATAGTCTTTGTTGTCCACTGGAAGAAAATGCACAAAACTTACATTGAAGTGGACGAGCTTGTTTAAAATCTGTAAACATAAAAACAATTGCCTGTTTATGTAAAATACAACATGTCACAGCAAATGAAACCAAAATATTTTACATAACCTTAATCCTATTGGTCAACCTCTTCCATAGAGTTTAAAGATAAAAAATGTCCCTGTGTGAAAAAGAAAGCTAACAAGCAGACTTTTCGAACATATGGCATAAAAATAAACTTGACCTCTTTCATATGCTGATATTTTAGATTAAAGACTCAGAGCAGAGAGAGGTACTGTGTAACACATGTAAAATAATATTCACTTCTTTTTTATTGTAATTTTCTAAAGTTTTGCATGTTTTCTACACTCAAATGTTAATATTGTTCATAATAATAACACCATGATGTTTTTTAAACATGGCTTTGTACCAAACAAGCAACTAAGCAGGTTTCCAGCCCCACAAGTAAAATAACATTACTTTTTCCGCACAGCAGCTGATATGATTTTAATGTTTACTGCCTATTAAAATCGTTTTTAGTGTATTCAACATGCATCTGTGTCTGTCTAGACTAGCTGCAGGTTAGAGGGAGGTCAACAATGTGCGTGCGCAGGGAAGAGAAGAGAGACAGAGACAGATTCGATAAATCCCTCGCATTTTTCCAATTCAGCCTTTACCCTTAAAGAGTAACTAAACCCTAAAACCACTTTTTTCAACTATAAACCTCTGTATTTGAATATTAAGTAGTGTTATGGATCAATTCAAGTCCAAATCTCGACATTTGAGTACAAAGTATTGAAATTTGAAATATTGTGTTAGAAATGTGCATAGTGTCTGCCCTTCCGTTTGAAAAACTCTAACTGTGTGAAGTGAATGCCTACGTCACCAAACCTATAAAAGCCTCGTCACTTGACGCGACTGTCAAGTGGCTTGAGAGAGCTGCGCGATCAATAGCTTAGTGGTTTAGTAGTCGGATTGTGCTGTTAGTATAGATTAATTTAGTGTAGATTGTAGAGTTGTGAGTTTATAGTATTTACAAAGTAAGTTGGTTGTAAGCAGTAGATTGGTTGTTAGATCTTATCAATATTAGTTAGCTAGTGGCTTAGCTTTAATTGTAGGTTAGCTTTAGCTCGTAGTTTAGCACAGTGACTTTTAGGAAACTTAGTTAGTTGTTTGATTTAGCATGTAGTTTTTAGAGTATTTATTAGATAGTGGTCAGGATGGGTCTGCAGTTTCTGCCCGGCTGCAGTACCAGCTCCGGGTTGCACAGCTTTACAGCGGACCTGGAAATTAGGCGCCAGTGGCTGCCTGCTTTGGGGCGACCAGACCGTGATCTCCCGCCTACAGCTTGGTAGTGCAACCATCACTTCTCCAAAGATTGTTTTTCCAACATCATGGAAGTGGAACTGGGTTTTTCTAACCTGGCCAAGCTAAAACCTGATGCAGTGCCAGACGTTGCTCTCCCGGTGCCGACAACAGGAGGACAGTCACAGTAGCTGCAAGTCCTTTGAATATTGAGGTGAATGAATAAATAGTATGTTGGTAATAGGCATTTTATTAACATCACATGTAGGGATGGGTACGAGTACTCGCCGTTGACCCCATTATTCGAGTAATATTTTGTTACTCGCGCACCTGTGCAACAAAACTTGAACTCATACAGCGTTACATGTGTGACCCAGCTTTTTGTTTTCACCTAACTGAATATACTAGGTAGGACAATAATTAACGGGCTACAAACGTATGACTTCTCCAGCCACGGCTTCAGCTTTAGTACACACCGAGCCAGATTTCAGCAAAAACAATTGTTTTACAGCAGCTACAGCAACTCTCTAGGAACATATTATTACACCAAAAGCGAAAGCACAACAAATACAGAACCGTCTGCTACACCTGGGACATGTCAGTCAAGAAAAGCGATGTCTGGAAGTACTTTGACAAAAACGATGAAGTTAATGTGCAGTGCAAGATATGTGGCGTTAAACTTGCATACCATAGAAATACTAGTTCGATGCTTAACCACAAGCGCTTAAAGCACAAGGAGAAAACAGCGGAGACAGAAAACACGCAGTCTCGCATCACGTCATTTGCTAGCCCTGTTAGCACACGGAAGGAGAAGGCTTTAGAGAGCTGATGGCGTTTGTCGAGCTGGAGTACGTCGTCGTCAAGAACGTTTAAGTACTCTATTTTAAATTTTCTTGCAAACAAGTAGTGGAAAAATTCCTCCACTACTTGTTCAGTGACTATGTGGGTGTGAAGCAAATTATGTCTCTGTGCAAACTTTCCCCTAAGGCTGTTGAGACACAGTTTAGCCACCTGTCTCTTCGCAGGATTCACCTCAATTTTGTTGGCATCTAATAAGACACCCTGGTTGGTTTGATAATCCCTGATATATTTCTCCTTGCTTTCCTGATCTGTTGCCTCTGTAGGATAGCCAGAAGCTTCCTGCTTCCCTTTCAGGAAAGTGTTTATGTAGTCGACAAACACCTTGTCACTACTTGTGTCAAAGTGCCACAACTCTGTGATTTTAGCTACTTTGTACCCCAGCTCGAGAGCTTTGTGAAACTCAACTGTGACCCAGACCCCTGTCAGTGCTCTAGCGTCATCATTGTGTTTGCAATGACCCTTTTGAGGATTGTTTTCGGCACAGGTTCGACAAAGTGGAAAGACTAGTTTACCTCCTGAAGTTTTGTAAGGTAGGACGGGGAAAAACAGGCCGCGTGGTGGATAGACCGTGGCTCTGATTAACCCGTAATAGTCGTGAGGATCCCCGAAATCTTTGCGGATGATGGTGGGGTGACCGAGGGGGTAACGACAGGTACTGTTGACATAGGGATACAGAGATGTAAAATCGACATAATGCACTGTTTCATCTGGCCCTGATGTGTGTCTCAACTTCAACGTGCTTGTAAAGGGCATGACGCGGTGTCAGAGGCTCTGGTAGGTTTAAAGTCTGGAGAAACGCTTTCAGCCGGGGACAGGACTTTTTCATCTCATTCCATTCGTGTTCTTTCATCACAACTGTGCGGACGGCATATTCAAACTCTAACTTGTGTAATTTAACCCAAGTAGCCGCTTCTAAATCTCCGAAGAGGATGTCCCTCAAAGGACATGTTTCCTGGGGTAAAAAGCACTTGCCACAGCCGTGAAAGAAGCACCCCAGAAGTTCGTAAGCGTGTGTTACACCGTCAATTATGGCATACCCATTTACAAAATAGGGGCCGATCTGTTTCTCGCCTTTGTTCAAGGCGTGTTGGATAAAGAGGTTTTGCTCGTGACTTACCCATTCTAACCACTGGATGGAGGCATTTGAGAAGCTTTTACACTGACGCCTGTAGTTGTAAGGGTCTGGTATGGCGAGGGTTTTAGGACTCAGGTAATTGGTGACAAACGCCTTCATGCAGGCTGAGGCTATGGTGACGTTTTTAAATGCATCAACCCCTGTGTCCTCCTGAAACTGTTTTCTGAATTTAACGCAACCCTCATTGAGAATGTTGACGTCATTTTTACAGTAACGCAGAGCTTCCTGCTCAAAGTCAAAGGTACCTTGACTGACTTCTCTGTACCAGTTGAGAAACTCTTTGCGCTGTTGCGGAGACATGCGTTCTATTCCATAGTCGGTTGGTGGAGGGTAGCTACCGATGTAATTGAGATGCTTCTCTGAACTTAATTTGTGAGGGAGAAAACCTTTCGTCTGGTCCTCGAAGCCTAAAGCCTTGTACATAGCACTAAGACGCATGGTGAGAAACGAGAGAGAGTCTATGAATCTCAACTTAAAATCAGACTCTGTGACAATGAGGATTTTGCTGCCGTTCATAAGGATGTTTGTGGGTCAAGTTTGGCTGCTTTGTATCTGGAGATTCAGGTTGGATGTAACACTGGTGATCGGTATCATCGGCGCAGAACTCAAATTTCTCCCCACAGATGTTACATTTCGACCCCTGACACTTATGCAATGTGCTATCTGTTCTTTGAGCAACATGGTAAAACCTTTTGCATGTCTTTGTGTCTGTCAAAACAAGACTGTGACCTACATATCCTGCTACAGTCTGAACAGAATGCAGGTTTATGCTCTTGTGTAGGACAAATGGGATCATTGCAGACCTGACAGTATCCTTTACAACTGTGCCAGTGGGCGTTACTGAAACCTTTGAGTGATTTTGGAGCAAAAAAACAGAAACGCTGGGTTTGTACAGTCAGAAAACGCTGTCTCAAAATGCAAAAGGGCTTTGTCGCGAGGGTTTCTTTAAAACACCACAATTTTGCAAGGTCACAGGGGTCTGATCATCCAGACCTGCAAGATGTTGCCTTTCTCTTCCCCGCATCTCGCACTGTCTATCGGTGGACTCAGGATCAACAACATGAGCTAGGCTGATGACAAAGCAGAGTTGATCACTCCTATTTCCTACAATGTACAAGTGACATCTTTTCTTATTCATTAATTCAGTCTAAAGTCTTCTCGAGCTTTCATTTCACACCACCACCATTGGGGTTTTTTACAATCTGAAGGACTGCTTCAAAACCCTCGTCGGTCGCAATGTCATTGTTTGATTGCACTAACTGATCTAGCAAATCTACAAAAGCCGGTAAAATATTTTCACCTTCATCGTCGACGGTGATTGAGACATGCCGTTGCACATTTTCACTGATGAGCTCAAGTTGAACCACATCGTTACGGCTAGCCTCAGTGTTTGCCTGTTCAGCCAATTCCTTGAGTATTTCTATCACGTCTTGATAAAATCTAACAAAATCGGGGGCATTGCAGGATGGAGGGATAGCGAGGGGGCGTCTGATTACAAGTTGATTAAAAAGCTTGTTTGACGATCTTTGGGTAGCTTTGTTCCTCCTCGGTGTCTCACTCAAATTCCCTCCCTGCTGTGGAGCAGGGGGCCTCTGTAAGGAGGTTGATGTGTTCAAGGGTGTATTATGTGAGGTGGAGGAAGTATGCGGTTCAATCTCATCTTGATCTGTTTGGTTTGACTCATTTTGCAGGGTGGGTAAAAGGTTTTGGTTTAAGCTTTGGAGAGCATCTTCTAAGGCCTGAAAATAGTCAGCTTCACAGGGGGAGGTCAGAATATGATTTTCGTTTGGTATTTGAACTGCGTCAGAAGGGGGAAAAGATCCTGAATCTAAGTTTTCATTCAAAATTACATCCTATCACATATGGCTAAAAAGGAGGAAATTCAATTCTGAGTGACTTCACATAGTAACCGCAGCTTTGTCATGCACTCCTGATGACGGTTTCGGCCTCTTCTCTGCCTTTGAGGTGGAGATGCTTGCGTGGCTCCAAGGGTATGCTGTATAATTTGATTTCTCCTTTGCACCACCTCTGTAATAAAAGACCAAAAAATAAATAAATAAATAAATGACTGTGTGTGTGTGTGTGTATATGAGTGTATGTGTGTGGGTTGGTTGTTGTGTGTGTGTGTGTGTGTGTGTGTGTGTGTGTGTGTGTGTGTGTGTGTGTGTGTGTGTGTGTGTGTGTGTGTGTGCGTGTGTGTGTGTGTGTGTGTGTGTGCATGGTACACCTACTTCTCTGACATTGTTGAAGGCCCCAGTGTTTCACCCCCATCCAACTGATACAAAGATCTCCAGTTTTGTTTTTGAACACGTACCCCCAGGTACCGCTCTGTCCGTAGGGCTCCAAGGACCATTCCTCATGCAGGGACTCTGAAGGTGGCATTTGAGTCCGACGCAAATACACCATGCTTTTCTTTGGAGCATCCTGGATGGACTTTGATTCTTGAAAAATGGTTACCGGGGTTTCTGTTATAAGGGACATTCTGTATTCAGCCGATTTCTCAGACATGGTAAGTCTTTTTCTTATGTCTTCTGGAAGCTTAAATACCCTACAGTTTGCATAGTACACGCTCATTGGTCCTTTTTAAATAGCGTCATTCATTTTGAAGAAAACACATTCCAAAACATTTGAAAAAAGGCAAGAAACTAAAAAAAAAACCCGGAAGAGGAGGGACTTCCGGTTTCAATCAATCATACTTTAACCATGACGTTGACACAAAGTTTTTCATGACGTCATGAAGGGGAGTGGTGGGAGGGGGAAGGAAGGACGGATGGGGAGGGAGGGGGTAGGGGTCAAAGGTCACCATCAATCAAATTTGATGAGCTTTTTGACAGAAGGTGGTGTCTTATTTCTCTCTCTTAGACGTCTCTTGTTTTATTTTTTGCTTCCTTTGTTGCCTCTCATGCACAACTGTCCTCTTGTTTTGACTTAGTCGTTTTTGTTTCGGACCACTTTGCTTTCTTCAAGTTTTGCTGCCGCAAAACCCTTTCAATTTAAGCTCGGAATCTCAGGACCTGCAGACCTCGTTTCCATCTTAATTACCAATATTTTTCCGGCGCACGCATCCTAAGGTTTTTCCTACAACCTAAGGTACGCGCCGCTCTTTTCCTTCTTTTTTAAGTATTGATCATTCGCCTTTCAGAACATTATTTTCACTATTCTCACCCTGACTAGAAGTGACCATCTAAGTCAAGTGAGGATCAACGATCGTTAAACAGACTCTTTGAGCCGCTGAGAAACGGACTCACGGACGACTGGTGGACCGCTGTGCTTTTCTTCACTCACTCTCATCATCAACTCCGACCAGACCTGCTACGGCGGTCATCGTGGACCACCGGCATCCTTCATCCGAAAGAACTCGACGAGGAGCCTTGGTATCATTCAGCAGAGTTCAGTTGAACACTACGCATAAGTAAGAAGCGTCACGATAATGAGAGGAGTGTGTTGAGTCAAGCTTGTCGTATCCGAATCAAAGCCTCAAATCAACTTTCATCAAATTTATTAAGTCCCTTTTGTTTTCTTTCTCAAATCCCTCAAACAATATCGCTTTTAACTCCCAACTCTAACATAAGAACTTCACCATTTCAACTTACAAACAATACATAACAGTGTTATTATTTACGTTGTCTCGTCAGTATCACTGTCGTAATTATATCGTTTGTCTAGTTACTCCCTTTATACATCTTTTGTTCAACATTTTTCTTTATTAAACTTCACATATAAAATTTCAGTACTTTGTGTAATTTTATGGTTTTAACTGCTTGAGAATTTACCCCAATGATATGAGACAGATTTATAGATTAATTAATTACTACAGGTAATAATAATTTCCTTACTTGCCCCGAGTTATATATTAAAGTAGACTAATCTGCTACAGTGCAAAGTTGAACTCGTGAAATCGGCATAAAGAACTTTGATTAAACAGATTATCATATGTTACTCAGTAAACTCTATATCTTTATTAACTTCACATTAAAGTACAGAGTGAACCAGTGTGTACTGCACATTATAGACAATTAACATAATCCACTAAGGCTAATGTACAATGCACCTATACTTAACTAAAACTGAAGCACTGAGAGTAAAATCACAGGCCAAGATGACAGCAGCTCGGCCTCTGAAAAGGGTGAGCACAAGTGCATATGATGACGGCTCTACTGGAAAGTATAAGGACAAATTATAACAAGTGCACCTTGACAGAGAAGCTGATAAGACTTAGTTTTTCCAAACACGAGCCCGACGACGGACACCATTATGTCTGACGGATTATTAAAAACACAAAAGTCCCGAGGAGGGCCTAATAGATTGACACCTTCAACCACCAATAAAAATCACCTCAACCAACTGGGATGAAAGAAAAAGGTGGAGGGAAGCTTTTCTCTACGCCCTCATTCAAGGGGTTTAAAAAGGGATGTTCTTGATGATTTTGTTAGTTCCTTCAGCTGAGGGGCTCACTGCTTTTGGATTCTGGAAAGATGAATAAAGCTTTTATATGCTCAACTTTTGGTCTCCACGTCCTGTCTCTGAAGAACTTTAAGAAGACAGCTAGACTTAGAGAATTAAAAGTTTTAGCCTTTGTTTGGTCTGGATTAGGCTAAAACTGGCCCTGCCTGTTTTCTGGTTTAAACAAAAGGAGACACGACACTTAATTTGTGAAACGACAATGTGCATTTCCAGCTTGTTTATTACTTTTTCATTTGTGTATTTAAATGATCCTATTTTCTTTCTGGGTGAAGGTTGTATCTATTTTAAAATCATTATAAGTAACATGGTATTGCAGACAATGTTGGGAATTGTGTTTTTTAAGTTAGTAATCCAAGACTTGTACATGTAGGCGTACTGGCAATTTTTTTTTGCAAAAAGACATCAAAATACAATTATACTTAAATGTCTCTTTGCACAAGGAGTCTTTTTTATTAAACCACTAGCATTGCCGCCGGTAATATTCATGAGTGCCTTGCATCAATGTTAACTTTGCAATCTGCCATAACGGTTTTTGCAAACAGTCTCACACAGGGGTGTATAGAGACTTTTAAATCCTGGCGTGGCCCAACTGGGGCACTGATTTAAGCAGGCAGGCCTGAAGTTTGTGTGTACTAACAACATAATAAAAAACAATTAATTGAACTGCCTAAATAATATCTCTATAGCTTCATTCAGTTGTTATATACCTGTGGTGTTAGTTAGTTTTTTTACTTAAAAAACTAACACAATCTTGAAGGACTCATTGTCGAAAGTCACAATTTAAGTCTGCTAGTAAAATCCTACATATTTCTAAATTTAAAGAACAAACTAGAGAAAATGTGCTTAATTGAAACACAAAGAAAGCTATCCCAAAAAGTTAATTGAGATCATTTCTCTGAAAAGGCAAACAGCCAATCATAGTTTAGGATCTGGGGGCTGGAATCAATGGTGGCCAATCAAGGGGGGCACATGCCCCCCCCTGGCCAGGTGATGACGTCTATATTATGTGAAGAGTGTTAAACTGTCATGGAACCTGCACGGTCTCAGTGCATGCAATGAAACTTACTCTTATCCCATTGCCAATGTTATTTTCCTTGCAGACTCTTTTGCTTCATCTGCTAGATCTGTTGTTAACATCACACTGACTTCCGCTGCATCTTTTTTATGTTAAAATATCTTAACTCCTGAGATCTTTAGCTGTAATTGTCAGGCTGTCCTGATATTTTCTAGACAAGTTCAATAGTGCATGTTAGAAAGGGGGGTTTATAAAGCAGGACTTAGTGCACCATCTGCTGGACAGATGTTATCCATACAGTTAAATGTTAACCTTCAAGTTTTATATTTCTTCTACTTTTCTCATCAGAGAAAATGAAGCCTTTTAAATTTCTTTATTTGAGCCTTCCTTGGTAATTTGTACACTTGTTGAGTATCATTAATGAGAGGAAGATGGAATTATTTGTCAAATAATAAAAATGACTTATTGGAGAAATTAAACCGTACCTATTTTACAGTAGTGTATTTTAATTGTAACCTACTTCTAATTGTAATTTTAACATTAATATTGTTTTTCCCTGTAGTACAGTGGTGTCCAAACTTTTTTTCTTGCGGGCCAAAATTGTCGTGTTAGAATCGCTCGCGGGCCACAGGTTTTGTTTTTTTAAATATAGTTGAAAAAATAGTAAGGCTTTGTAGATCAGAATCAAAAGGCTCGCTAAAGAAACCCTTTAATAAAAGGAAATCAAATATTTTGATTTCTTCGTTCTACTTTATTAGTTTTTGTCTCAGAATCAAACCTGTAATGTGGTTCATTTCTTTGGAAAAGCTTTCTGCATTTAGCTCAGGTCATTAAATGGTTAAACAACAGTCCGCTTGTTTGCAAAAACTTTGCATACGTTTTTTTTCATAGTTTACAAAAAAATGTGGAAAATAGTAAAAGCTGTAGATAAAAAAAAACAACAACATACATGTTACTGAACATTTTCTATTTTAGGAATATTGTTCAGCCCTTGTTAACATGAAAAAGAAAAAGAAGATAATGTGCCAATCTTAATCAAGGCCTCGGGCCAAAATCTTCTGATTCTTTATTTGAAGTCACGGGCCGCAAAAAATCCCCTCAAGGGCCACAAATGGCCCTCGGGCCGCACTTTGGACACCCCTGCTGTAGCGCCTATCTGTCCCGTGTGTCTGTGTTTCCCTCGTGAACACGCCTCCTCGCGCAGCAAGGCGCGTTCCTTTCCATCCGCGTGCCCGTGGGTAAGCCTGTGTGTCCAGAACAAGGGGATCCAACACGGAAGAAAAATGCCATCAAAAATCATCTTTGAGACTGAAGATCTAGCTATGGATGAAGATGTGGACACTGTGGCAGAGGCTAAACCCCTAAAGGTGAGTGGAAATGACAGTGTCCTCGTGAAAAGGTAAATAATCTAGCCGGCTGCTCCATGTTTGACAACATGTGGCTCAACGTGCTAACACGAAACCTTTGCTAACTTAGAAAAGTACGATAGTTTCCTGCGTCGACACAGTTATTGTTTTCTAACATGTTGTTTTCAGAGTTGGTCTTTACAATTAAAATATGTTTTTATAAACTGTTAAGGTTAAACCAGCAACATAATAGTGTTCACTCTAGTCGCTTAGCCTAGCCAGACGATCACATGGGAAGCCCATGTGTTGGTGAGCTGATCTGTACACCACACGGATTTACTGGTTGACAATGTGGAGGCCTGAAGTCGCTGTTCACAGCTGTGAGTATCTGCGCCGTGGGCGAGTTTTGATGACGTATTCTACATTTGGTTCTCGTCAGCTGGTGTAAATAAAGCGACAACAGTAATGAAACCATTAAACTTATAACCGATGTTGTGGAAGACTTTTGAAGTTTTAATAAACGTGCTACACACTTAGACACGACTCGTTATGGAAAGGGAAAATATACGACGACAATTTCCTTACACTTTATATGGCCACAAATAATGACTAAATGTTATATATTGATGGTTTTGTAAACAAATGTAATTGTATTGTAATATTATTTGGTTTGTCAAAATAATTAGGGAAGACTTGATTAAAAATTATTATTTTAAATTGAATGTTTAAAGCAGTTTTAAATAGAAGAAAGCCCTCTACAGTTAGATACTTGTTCTTACACTCAAAATGTGGAAAAGTAAACATTCATGAGTTTGTTTGTATAAAATATTTTACTGCAAAAAAAACCAATCAAAAACATTATCAGGTGCTGTTTTATTGTTTTCAAAGATGAATATGGGGAGTAGACTTTAGACTTTATTGTCCCCGAGGGGGGAATTATTTACCACAGCATCGTTACTGTCCAAACAGACAAGTCCCACCAAAGAACATTTATACACAGAAAACAGAGATAGACACAAAGTCAAGAGTTCCCACTCTGGCCTGTTCAGCGAGGCCTTTTGTTGAGTAGCCTGAGGTGTTGTGGAGGGAGCGGATAGAAAGGATCCACCAAGGTCCAATGAACGCCAGGTTGCAATTGATTCAGTGTAAAGTTACGCATAGATGACACAATTTTAAAGAAAGGATTAACAAAATGTATGCTCATGGTGCTTACATTTGTGACAGATCTAATATAGCAAAATATACTCTGGGTCATGCTGTTTGGTCCTGCCAAAGATTGTACCTTTCTTGGCAGGATGTATTGAGCTGGTGGTACTTTTAGATGTATTTTAACGTTTGAACCTGATGCATTGATTGCCTTGTTTGGTTGCTCACAAGCTTCTTTACCACGACCACACACTGTGCAGCACACTCTTATGTTTGGTACGTTAGTGGCTGAGATAATAATTCTAAAGGAACGTGAGGCTACCAGTTTTTCTAGGGGGGTTTGGGAACTAGTGTCTGGAAAACATCTTGAAAGGCTCCATTCACATGGGTTTAATGAAAAAATTTTTTTTTCTGGGGCCCAGTCGTTACACCTCTTAATTCTTTCACTTCTTAGTTGTAGTCCATGCTTGGTGACATCCTCGTGTTACGTTCTTTGCCATATGCTATGTTGAGACTGAAGCCTTGCTGTATTGGTCACGGCCATGTCTGGCTTTTTGTCTTTTGTTTTGTCCATGTGTTTTTATGTGGAGTATTTGTGTTTTTAATTATAACTGAACAATAGCCTCTTTAAGCTTATAATAGTTCAATAATGCAAACAAATACGTGTCAGTGAATTGCAATATGATTAACCGAGGGTTTTCTCTTTCATTGTTTCTGTTTGAACATAAATGAAGACCAAGGAGGGCAAGAAGCTGAAGAAGAAGCAGCTGGAGGAACAGTTGGAACAGGAGGAGCAGGAGAACCCAGACTGTGAGCCTCCAGCTCCTAAGAAGAAAAAGAAAAAAGACAAGCTGGCTGCGGACCAAATAAATGGCCACTCAGAAGAGGCCACAGACATGAATGGCAACATTAACGGTGTGGAAACTCCAAAGAAGAAAACAAAGAAGAATGCAGAAGTAGACACTGAGGTGAGTGTTGTGTTGTTAGTCTGAATATGATGGCTTTATTTATTTTTTATTAAATTGTTTAGTGAGACATCTGATGTTCTGTTATATTTAAAAGGACATAAAGTGGAAGATTATTTCTTTCTAAAACATGAATGTATATTATCTAACAATGTCTCCACTCTTATAGCAAAATTATTTATGTAGCACATTTCATTACAGATAAGCTCAATGTGCTTTACATTGAGGTTAAAAACAAAATCAAAACACAGCATACAAAAGAACGAAAGTGTTTCCACAGTCATTAATAATTCATAGCAAACATCAGTTACCACAAAAGTGATCACACACACACACACACACACACATACAAAAAAAATAACTATTCGTATGCTTTCGAGAACAGATAGGTTTTGTTTTAAAAGTAGAAACCGTAGTAATGGACCATAGGTCAGCAGGGAGTTTGTTCCCTAGAAAAGGACCACAGTAACTAAAGGCTTATGTCTGTTTAGAAAAAACAGAAGAAGCAAAAGAAAGCAACGGCAGAGGAAGCAACCAACGGACATTCCACCCCAAACACCCCTGTTGAGACGCCCATCCAGACACCGTCTCCGTCCAGTGAAGACTCAGCTACTGACAGTGAAAAAGAACCGGTAAGACTGTCTTGAAGACTCTGTGTGTAAAGTTTCTCCTCCCAGGAGAAGTTAAGCATTGACTGACTGAGGACTCTGTTTTGTCCTAAGAACGAGGGATTCTGCTCTTTTATTGGAGCTTTGTTAAACTGTATGTGCTCTTGTGTTTTCACAACCATAAGGAGTCATGGGGTAGTGACATGCTGAGTCTAATAGACGGAGAAATCTGTTAAGAGCATTTCAAAACAATGAAAATACAATATGGAAGCAGAGATTAAATAATTGTATCACATTAGTTAGGATGAAGGTACATTAAATAATCAGTTTTTTGGTCCCACCCAGCCACAGCAGGGTGGTTGAGAAGCTTGTGGAATTATTTCTAAAGTAACTTACTAAACGACTCAAAAGATAACTCCAAAACAATAAGCATGACTATAAAAATGTTGCAATGACTGTGCACACCTGTGGTGACCGCAGCAACAATTACTCTCTTTTTGTCAGTGTGTCGCTGCACCCTGAAGGAGGTGCAAGCCGATACACGTTGGTGTGTTTTAAATGTTGCTAGCCTGATAGATTCTGAGTGCCTGGACCTGGATCATTCATACAAACGTTTACCAAGTTTTCCTCCACCTTTAAAAATATAAATAAATCAGCATTACTATTCACAATCCTTCCAAGTGTACTAATAATTCATGTCAGCTGTAGTGAAATGTGATGCTCATGAAGGCTCATTTTCTTTATCCGTTTAGGAGCTGACACCAGAGCAGAAGGAAGGGGCGTTCTCCAACTTCAGTATCTCACAGTTCACCATCGATAAGCTCAAAGGTAATACATTTGCATTTATGTATCTTCTTTTGTTGTTGTTCATGTCCAAATCTTTTTTTTTTTTTTTACTTTTTAAATCTGCAAATTAAATCAATGAGCATTTAAGCTTGACATTTTGTGATCACCATTTCATCATTATTTGTGTTTTATCAGAGGCTTCTGTAAACTGTGTTTACACACAGTGTGTTAACACACTTTGGAGCTGTTTCAGGATGTGATAATGATCGATCCTCACCTTCTCCCTGTGCTGGCTGCCCACTATCTCCCTCTCCTCCCTCTCTGATGCCTCATCAGCTCGAGGAGTCTCTTATCTGTTTGACATTCAGGTGAAGACCTTCAACCCTGTGTATGATGGAGAAGATGTGATTGCCCAAGCCCGAACTGGTACAGGAAAGACCTTTTCCTTTGCCATCCCATTGGTGGAGAAGCTCCAGAAGGACACAGTGGCACTCGTCAGAGGCCGAGCACCCAAGGTACGAACTTATACACTGATCAGTGAAAACTGGCTTTAGTTCCAGTATCAGTCTGACTCTCTCTTTCTGTTTTGCCCGTGTGTAGGTCCTGGTGTTGACTCCAACCAGAGAGTTGGCCATCCAGGTCGCTAAAGACTTCAAAGACATCACCAGGAGACTTTCTCTGACCTGTTTCTACGGAGGCAGCTCATACAACCCCCAAAGTAAGTCCACGCAATGATTTGTTCTGTCAGCTGTTTTAAAACTAGGCTTCATGCATTAAAATGAATAATGACTCCCTTCACTCCTTTCCAGTTGATGCCATCCGTAATGGTATCGACATTTTGGTTGGAACCCCCGGTCGCATCAAAGACCACCTCCAAAATAGTAAACTGGACCTCTCTAAACTGAAGCATGTGGTTCTGGATGAAGTGGATCAAATGTTGGACATGGGATTTGCAGAACAGGTTGAAGAGATTTTGGCTACATCATATAGCAAAGGTAAAGGAAATCCTTGTGTGTTTGTGAAAGTAGTGTATATAATACACATATAACAGTTGTATTATATGTGTGTAATCATCCTCTGTGGTTTATGGATATGTTTTTTTATGTATTTCCTGCCTTATGTCGAGGTGGTTTCGGCTGTCTGTCATACATGTTTTGGGGGGTAAGGCTTGAGAGAAATCCAAAAAAATAATAATTTGTAAGAAGGCCCATGAATAAGTGTAGGCTATAGTAGAGGGAGTGACAGAGTCAAGAAGACTTGGACAGAGAAAGAGAGTGAGAGAGTAACGCCTGAACCGGCAGTGCGGGACAGCGCTGTGTGTGTGCATGCCTGAGTGACACCAATATCACGCCGCTGTGGAAGCTTTAGCTGAAGGGCTAAGGAGAAATATCGCTAGTAATCTGATTTTATAGAATTATAAGCAGCCACTGCTTTTTATGCCAGTTTTTTAAAAGAAACTTTTGCAAGGACATAAGACCCGTGAGAGTGACTTTATTTACACAAAAAAACTGCCCCGGGAAAATATATAGAACAAATGTTTTTGAACACGTGAGGGGAGTTTCTTCTCAGAAATGCCAAATCAGGCTTTTACTCTGACGACCAGTGAGGAAGGAAATGAAAATGAAGCCATTCCACTCCCGTGAGAAACAGGGTCAAGATTAGCAGGTTAGCTCATGGCTACTCCTGACATCCTGCGTCATGCTCTGTCCACAACAGAGGATCAGAGAGACAGTGATTCGTAACATGAAACTGTTGAATTTAATGTTTCACTGGCTTTAAAAAACAAACAAATACAACCCTAAAAATAAGTGATACCTATTTTGATCAATGAACTACTTCCCATAGTTTCTATTGAAACATGTTGCTTTTATAAGGCTCCCTTCACAGTCTGGAAACTTTTAGATCTGAAAGCATAATCAAATGTTACATGTCATTATCAATAACATTCATTATGTGGTCATGTTTGTAAAGTTAGACAAATGTATGTGCCCCTCTCCAGACTCCGACTCCAACCCACAGACCCTGCTGTTTTCCGCCACCTGCCCCCCCTGGGTCTACGAGGTGGCCAAGAAGTACATGAGACCAGAATGCAAACACGTTGACCTGATCGGCAAGAGAACACAGAAAGCTGCAACAACTGTAGAAGTAAGTGAGTGTGTTTGTGACTGAGAGAAAGAGAATAAGGGTGTGTGATGGGTTTGATTTAACAAGAATGACAGCAGTTCTAGTTCTTATAATTTACTCTTAAAGTCACTTGCAGGGACAGAAGAAGTAAGCAAGACTGTAATCCAGAAAGCCTTTCAGTCATTTACAGTAGGAGATTACTCTGTTTCTCATGATCAGTGGGATTGGAAGAGACTACAAGTTATTGTTTAGAAAGAGACAAAAAGTCAGCACGCAGATGTCCTTTAGGTTTCTTTAATCCGGGTAAGGCAGCAACAACTTCTATTCTTGTTGCTGTCGAGCACCTTTTACTGTGTTTAACTGATGAGAGTGCTCCTCTTTTGCTGTTTTCTACAAGTTATGGTCTGCCAACTGGATTCATGGAAATGTCTCTTTTCCGTCTCGTATCCTGCTCCTCCTTCATTTCTGTGTATCTATTGATCTTTTCTGTCTCTGTCCTCTGTAGCACCTGGCCATAGCATGCCACTGGTCACAGCGTGCAGCCGTGATTGGTGACGTTATCAAGGTTTACAGCGGCAGCCACGGCAGAACCATCGTATTCTGTGAGACGAAGAAAGAAGCCAATGAACTGTCCATGAATGCATCCATCACACAGGTAAACAAACACTTCTGAACTTTTACTAACTTTGGTTAAATATGAGCTGTCGTTCCTTAAACTCTTGAGCTTTATGGCAAGAAAAAGATGAAGAATTCTGTATAATGTAAGAGTTGTGACAAATGTATTTGCTAACCGGGCATTTGCCTTTCTTTTGATCTTGTTTGTATGTTTTCAGAGTTCGCAGTCCCTGCATGGTGACATTCCTCAGAAACAGAGAGAGACGACCCTGAAGGGATTCAGAAATGGGGCTTTTGAGGTTCTGGTGGCCACAAATGTTGCAGCCCGTGGATTAGACATCCCTGAAGTCGACCTGGTGGTCCAATGTTCTCCACCGAAGGTTTGATATGTTACCAGTTATCATAAAGGCTGCGTTCACACTGCAAGTCTTAATGCTCAGTTCAGATTTCTTTTGCTTGGATCTGATTTTTTTTTGCTGTTGTTTGGCTGTTCACATTACTTTTTAATGTGACCTGTATTACACTCCTGTAGCACCTTATCTGATTGGGAAAAGATCAGATTCCACTCGACTTGTGCTGTTCACATTGTCATGAAAAGAAGTCACACCGGAGCAAATAAAATCAGATTCCAGTGACTTTGCCTCAATGTGAATAAAGCTTTAGAGTTCCATAAATTGTACTGCAAATGGTTGTGCATACATTTTATTAGAACAGGATGTTTCCATTACTTTGTTTGAATTATTGCCTTGTCTGTGGTTGGTGTCAGGATGTGGAGTCGTACATCCATCGTTCAGGACGTACTGGCCGAGCAGGCAGGACTGGAGTCTGCATCTGTTTCTACCAGAGGAAAGAGGAGGACCAGCTGCGCCACGTAGAAAACAAAGCAGTAAGTGTCTTTTCAAATAATGAATTCAATCCAAAAAGTCACATCTGTGCTTTATACCAGATGGAAAAGGTCAAGAAGAAACAGAGAGAAGGGGAGAAATTAGACGTGCTAGAGGGTTTAATTTCAGAGATGAGACAGTGAAATTGCATTAACTGACAATATATGACATGAAATGTAATTGTTAAATAAGATCCGCATACCAAGAAGTTCCCGTTTGAAGGATTTCTTGATAAATATGTCACTTATCAATGGTGTGCAGATGGTATTTGCTTTTCTTTACCTGTTCATGTTTTTGGATCCAGCACCCTCTGAGGGATGTGCGTGTCTTTTTTGATTACTATGAGTATCGAACTAAGAACACGTTACATCATTCCAGGGTATCACATTCAGACGGGTCGGCGTTCCCACTGCCAATGACATCATCAAGTCATCGAGCAAGGATGCAGTCAAGTAAGTACTTCTGGAGGATGACAGCCAGGTTGAGCAATAGACTCCAATAATTTATCACTGTTTGAAATCTTTCCTCTGTTGACTCTACCACTTGTTTCATACTGAAAACTTGAATTACCTTTTAAAGCAACTTAGTGTCGTCGTGGTGACAGACCTTTTAGAGTGGCCTGGAGCCGGCCCTGCACAATACCACTTGGAAACAAGTTTCCTGACATTAAGCTAGTAAGTTTTTAAAATTGTATTTCTATATTGTGTGCAGGTTTCTAGACTCCGTTCCGGTCACAGCTATCAGTTACTTCAGAGCATCGGCTGAGAAGCTGATCGAAGAAAGAGGAGCTGTGGAAGCACTGGCTGCTGCCCTGGCTCATATTTCTGGAGCAACGAGCCTGGAGCAGAGGTCACTGCTCAACTCAGATGCTGTGAGTTTTAATGAGTTTGCTCGTGTTTTTCATCTTCATCACATCTTATACCAGCCATTCCGAAACCTAAGAATGCTACGGCCTGATTTGAAGTTTATCTCTTATTACATAACTCGGATCCACACTAAGGACCAAGATGAAGTATTTCAAAATATATCTCTATATCCTCAACACTTTTCTGCTGCATTTTGGTGCTTTACAACACCAACAACACCCAAATGATGTTGTGTGTCTGTTTTTGCAGGGTTTCACTACTATGCAGATGGTCTGCTCCCAGGAAATGCATAATCTTGGTTATGCTTGGAGGACGATCAAAGAACAGCTTGGAGAACAGTTTGAGAACCACATTCACAGAATGACCTTTCTCAAAGGAAAAACGGTATGTACCCACAGGATCATGTGCGTATGGCTAAAATGATCTCTTTTCAAATAATTTTTTGCTTTTGTCAGCCACCGAGGAACTTTACAGCTCAGACTGTGAGATCTTACTAGGCTGTCTTGAGGTTAAAGTTGAACAATTATGCTGATCCCCATTTTTAAAGGTACATGTATGAAGGAGTGGTCACTGGCTGTCCTCAAAGTTCTTTAATTGAAGCAGCAGGAGAAGTCTCAGCTCTGCTTTTCTCTTAATATAGTCCACATGATCAGTAAAGGTGAAAGACTGAAAGAGAGTTCCTAAGTAGTTAAAGCAGCTCACATGCTCCACTTCCTGTCCGTTAATAGTAAATGCTTTCAGTGGAGGGTTAGGAGGGTTTTTTTTGGGACCACCCAGACACATTTCTTTTGTTTTGTTGACATTTTTTAGGGGGGGCGCATATGATGGTAGGGGAAACACTGATTAGGTTGAGGCCTCTCTGTGCCTCCCTTATATTACCACAGGAGAATTAAGCTTCTGCAACCCCACTTAACACAGAACTCAACTTATAGTTAAGAGCAAAGAAACAGCAAAATGTCTTGAAGCAACAAGTTAATGTGTGAAAAGTCTTCATTTAGTATGAACACGACTCTGATAGCTCAGCGTCAGGTACTTAAACTGAGATTAAGAAAGAAACAGTTATCATTTCCCCCCTTCTGTGTTTTTAACAGGGAGTTTGTTTTGATGTCCCAGCTGACAAAGTCCAGGAGATTCAGGTGAGAACAACAGCAAAAACACAAATCTCTTAAACATGTTTGGGGACCTGATTATAGTCTTTAAGAGATTGACTTTGGGTAAAATCCAAAGTCAAATAAAAGTATGACAGTTTTTCTTCTTCAGGTTGACTGAGCCTGATAGTCCCGCTCACACTTTTCTTTAAACTTGACCTATTTACAGGATTCCTGGAAGGACGGCCGCCGTTGGCAGGTGACCATAGCTGAAGAGCTCCCCGAGCTGGAAGAAAAGCAGTTCGCTAACCGTAGTGAAAGAGGCTCTGGCAGCGGAAATAGAGGAGGAGGCTTTAGAGGAGGAAGGGGCCGCAACTTCGGGGGAGGCGGTGGACGTGGTAACGGCTTCAGGAACGGCGGCGGCGGTGGTGGCGGCGGCGGCTTTGGCAACAAAAGAGGAGGACACAAACGCAGCTTCGGCCAGGCTTTTGATTATTAAAGTGCCGACCTGAGGACTGATAAGACTCTGTGATCTTCATCTGCTGTCAGTGAGAGGGACGGTTAGAGGAAGTCTCAATCCTGATTTAATTCTGAATCTAAAACTCTCAAATATTCTGAAAAGATATACTCTTTCAAAAACTGGTTTAAGCTCTCTGGAAATCAATTTAACAAAACATTATCTGGGAATATATATTTCCAAGTAGCCATTTCCTAAGATTTGAATATCAGGTTTTCTGTGGACGGTTCACTAACACACAGCAACTTCTGTAGTGCCTGATGGATTGATACTTTGTTTGGCACATTAGTTGAAACTCCTGAGATGACGTCCTACCTGTTCTGTAACATCATTCAGTTGTAAGATCTTGCATGGCATAGGAGTCAAAGCTTTGGCAAATCAACTTTTTGTCAAACTTCCTGATTTTATGTCATGACACAAAATGAAGTGGGAATGTGTCCTCCCATGAGTCTGAGCTAAGGCGTTTCTCTTTTTATACCGGGTGTTTGGGGAACGGTGGCAGCAATCACACTTGAGCCTTATTGTAAAAATAAAGTCTCACTGATCTGACCGAACAAAATGTGAACATACGACTGTCTACACGACTACATCGCTATGCTCATTTGGTGTGATGCATTATGAATTTGCAGACGCAGTTTCTTGTTGGAGGTTCCCGCCCTGAAACGAGTGTTGATCTTTACAGTTATGCTCAATGTCTGATTGCTGCCTTACCCTCGGATGAAACCTCTCTCCCCAAAAATATATTGGATGATTGCTTTGCAATTGCCTCTATTTAATAACTGTCTACTTGCTTCCATTCATTTGAATGAAATTACTTGTTCATTAAAAAAAAGGTCAACTGAGGTTGTTTTTTATTTTCTTCTTTTCAGCCTGTGTTAAAAAAAAAAAGGCATTTATACAAGTGTGAATGTTTAAACTAAGTTTGGATGATGACTGATGTCGGGAACATTTTGGTCCAATTTTAACCTTGACCGACCTTTAAGGAGATACAGACGACATACATTCAGGTTAGATACAGGTATAGCTGCAAAATGTATCACAGCATGTCAGAACCAGAGGACAACCAGTGGAACCTGAACACGTACACACACACACACACACATCAACTAAGCTACACACAAACAATTTAAACACACAAGGCCCTGAATATCTTTACACAAACTGAACTATTTTAAACAAAAAGGCACAGACACTCAACACTAATGTTAAACACACACACACACACACACACACACACACTATTAAACAATGAATTAAACTTTTTTCCATTTTGTTTTGGTTGTGTACTATATTTAAGATTTTTTTTAGATATCTGATTTTATATATTTGCAGGTTATAATTGTTGCTATTGAATCATTAATTATTTCTATTAGTCATCATATGCTGGCCATATATTCACATTAATGCCAATTAAGCGTCCTGGATTGAATTGAAACTAAAGTCATACCACAGGGTCACAGCATTGTGGAAAAACAGCAAAGAAGTTCAATCATACTGATATACTAAGACCTTGTACATACACACTATTGAAACACAATCTGTAGACATAGCTCTAATGATCCCTATGTTACATTGAAACATGGCTGGTATATACTTCATTTGAAAAGACTTGAGTTTGAGGGAAAAAAAAGGGAAATTAATATTGTCCACACTTGTTTTGGATGTACAGTCTATGGTTTTAATCAGTTCAGTAGTTTACATTTGATTGAAATCTTTTCAAGAAGATTCTGTAAAGTGCATTGTTAAATTGGTAAACATAATTATACTGACACCATGAGAACACAAAGCCAAGTGTCAAATCTTACGCGCATTAAACCAGAAACTTTTCAGGGTACGAATATATGAGGCTTGACAAAATCTATGAGGAACCAGCACAGTTTAAAGGGAGAAACAGTTCAAGAAGTTGATTATTTGTTTTCACTTTAAAAAAAAAACCTGCATCAACAAGAAACTCCATGTTCCTGGACATTTAAAATTGATATACTTTCATCTACATCCAGCTAATTTATCTTATTCTTAAAAACATACATGAAAAACTAGTCTATTCTTCTGTAAACTTTTAGATACATCTGTAAAGTACACTTAATACGAAGACATTTTTATCCCTAAATTGTTGGACAATGGTATGTGCTCTCTGTTCAGCATGAATGCACCCAATATATTTTGACGTCATAGATGTTTATGTAGTCTTGGACCTGGAGGTTTCAACCACATTCAAATAGGATAAATAAAATTCTAATGATCTAATGCATCCTAGTTCATAAAAACATGAGCTAACGTCTAAATAATAACTATTTTTAAAAACTGTAGACAAAATTATTGATATCTTAAAATTCCCATTTTGCTAAATTACTGTATCTTATTCAACTCTAACTTTGAGGGAGTTGGAGTAGCTGATGAATGATTTCTAATTCACCAGTTTATACAATCAGGGTACCCTACATGCTGATATTGTTATAGGGTCTAAAGTATTTGATTATCAGCCCCTTGGTGATAAGAGATCTGCTGGCTTGTTGACACTGGTCATTTGTTTTCATTGGATGCAGTCTGTTGTCACTGACTACATGTCATCTCCGGTTATGGCAAGTCCATTGGAAATGATGTTCACGCCATCATCATCATCATCCTCCTCCTGGGTGACGGGAAGGAACAGACACAGAAAAACAGGTCTTATTATTGGCAATATATGAAGCAGCCTAATTAATCACAATTGTCCTAAAAAAGAAAGTCAAATTACACATTTTCCATTTCCAGAATGAGTCCTTATGTCTATGGAAATGTCAAATATATTTTGGCTCAAACATTCTGACTTCCAGTTTCGAGATAAACATCACAACTCTTAATGTGTTTCTTGTATCATTACTTTTTTTTTTTTACTCCAAGGATTTTATTGTTAAGAAAATTGGTTGTAGTTTGTAGAAGCAGCCAAAAAGAAACCAGATCCACAAAAAAGCAACTATAGGCCTCCTGACAAAAGTGTATATTGCTTGTCTAAACTTTAGCTGACCCGATTTTATAGTATACAAAATTAGATATGATTTGAACATACTTTTTTCCCCAACAGCTGTTTCTGAAAATATTTAATAGTTATTTCAATCTTAGCGTTTGATTTTTGTCCATATGTATATGACAGTGTTTTCTTGTTTAAATCAATGTCAAGTGTTTTAATTATTTACAATTAAGATATGGACGATAAATACACAGCTGAGACGGTGGCACTTTGGCAGAGACCTGCTCTCTCTGAACGTCCCATCTCATTGGGATAACTAAATTACCCAAATTCTCAATTTTAGCCATAAAAAGGGTAATTTGCTATTTCTAACATATCCTCAGCTCTAAGAGTTTCTTAAAAACAGTGAAACAGCGCCCTCTGGATTGCAACGCCTAAATGGTCAATAATCCCGTGTGGTGACTGACGGTACTGCACCTTTACACACAGGCGATAACGCCGACAGGACATCCAGGTGAAGTTGGAGTCCGTTCATTCATATTTTACGCACAAATTAGACCCGACTTTGCGGTCAGTAAAAGCGGATATTAACTGTGAAGTGAAGTCACTGTGGTTTTTACTTTTATTGATCTAAGTCGCTACATGAAACAAACAAGTGCTGATAACAACCTGGCGTGGTTTTTTTTTAGCAGTGAATCATGGCTAACGTTAGCCCAATAAAGTCAATAACACTGAACTTTTAAGACTTGTTGACGGGAGGACGAGCTACTGGAGACTGTACCTGACCACTTGAAAACAGGTCTTCATATCTTATCAAAGATGAAGTTACGTTCAAGGCGTGGTTATCAGCTTCCCCAAACACCTGGCAGGTGAGTCAAACACACTCCCTCTCTCTCTCTCTCTCTCTCTCTCTCTCTCCAGCTGTGTCATATAACTGTACTGTATAGTTGTTGGTCCTATATTCTGCTGAAGCTTGGATCAAACCCTTTAATATCAAATTTATAATAACAAGCCAACACACTTTGGGTTGTGTTTTTTTTTGTTGTTTTTGTGTGTAGTCAACATGAGTCATGTAGCTGTTTAGTGTCCCTTCTCTTATAATAAGTTTTTCTGTATCATTAGTTTTGAATAAAAAAAACCCAATGCTATGCAAAGTCTGCGTATAGAACCAGTTGTTGTGTTCAAGGTACTCCTGCCACTTCTGTCATTTCATAGGTGGCCCACTGGCAGAATTAATATACCATTTTATTTATTCATGAAAATAAACCCTGTAGACAGTCCTGTACTTTAATTGAACAATTTGACCCAGTTTCTGTTATTTTCATAGAGCACAAATGTTGTCTCTTCTTAAGTCTTTAAACCAGGGGTGTCCAAAGTGCGGCCCGAGGGCCATTTGTGGCCCTTGAGGGGATTTTTTGCAGCCCGTGACTTCAAATGAAGAATCAGAAGATTTTGGCCCGAGGCCTTGATTAAGATTGGCACATTATCTTATTTTTCTTTTTCATGTTAACAAGGGCTGAACAATATTCCTAAAATAGAAAATGTTCAGTAACATGTATGTTGTTGTTTTTTTTAAATCTACAGCTTTTACTATTTTCCACATTTTTTTGTAAACTATGAAAAAAAACGTATGCAAAGTTTTTGCAAACAAGCGGACTGTTGTTTAACCATTTAATGACCTGAGCTAAATGCAGAAAGAAATGAACCACGTTACAGGCTTGATTCTGAGAAAAAAACTAATAAAGTAGAACGAAGAAATCAAAATATTTGATTTCCTTTTATTAAAGGGTTTCTTTAGCGAGCCTTTTGATTCTGATCTACAAAGCTTTACTATTTTTTCAACTATATTTTAAAAAACAAAACCTGTGGCCCGCGAGCGATTCTAACACGACAATGTTGGCCCGCAAGAAAAAAAGTTTGGACACCACTGCTTTAAACAAAATATACTTTTTGAGGAAGAACTTTGTATTCTTCATTTCTTTCCTCATTTAACACTGTCACTCCGCTTCTAATAGAACAATTATTGTAGTCCTTGGCTAGCTTCTTTGTATACTTACAGTTTATAAATTGTGTGTTATGTTATTCAGGTGTCTGAACTAGCTGTCGTTATGTTTCACTATTGGTTTGTTGGTGGAGATTATTCCAGTTTAGCTTGACTCTTTCTGTCTGTTTTCAAGTTTTGTATTCTTTTTTTGTGATGTTGAGAGGCTCAAGTGGCATCATACTTTTATTTATTCAAGCCTCTACAAAAGTCTTGACGTACCTGACGTGTATTCTAATAATGTATGAGCATGTGCGCTATTTTGTAACTGACCTCGTCTTTCTGTCTGTAGTCCTTCTCTGTGCTGCGATAAGACACCACATGGATCAGAGTGTAGACCCTGCAAACAGAGAGCGAACAAGATGACACACCAGTTAGGAAATGTGAATGATGAACAAAATAAAAAAAACTTTGCTTCAAGTATCAAATGGAAATATCATTGATTCTCTATCAAGGCAGGATTTTTGCAACCACTGCAATTTAACCTGCATGACTGAAAGTTGCTTACGTTCAAGGTCATTGAAGACGTCATTAACAAGCTGAAATAAGTGATAAGTAGGTGTGTGTGTGTGTGTGTGTGTGTGTGTGTGTGTGTGTGGCAAGTGTTTATTTGTCCGTATCTACCTGTGATATAACATGGCGAGAAACTGGATAAGGAGTAGAACAGCAAAAGACAACAGGAACATCAAACTGAGAGGCTCCACCTGGCAACACAAAATGACAATCATGATGGTTAGTTATATCTGGAAAGATCCGTCCTCCTTTGAGTGTATCTCTATGTGTGAGTGTGTGTTTCTGTCCTGACCCTAAGAGGCTCTCCTGCAGAAGATCCATTAGGATACACTTTAGGGATCTCGATGCTGAGGACATCATTTCCTATGGCCTGCAGGAAGAAGGTGGCTACCACCCACAGCAAGTTGATGATGAAATACAGAAAGACTGCCTGTGAAAGGAAGGAGAATATAATATAATAAGATTAATAATGAATACTGATTGTCATATAAGGACGTGCAAAATGAGTGGACCAAGAAGTGAAACATTCTGCTTAAAAGAAACATATGACACATATTTTCAGATAAACATCCAGGGAGATCTTCAATTATGATTCTTTGCAAAACAACCTAGCTGAGGCATGTTTTCTGAATAATAAACATTCGGCATATCTTGTGTTCCTCCTGTGTTTGAATCCTCTTTAGGTCGAAATCAGCACTTTGTCGCTGATGGTGAGAGGGGATTGGTTTTTGAGCTCTCGTTTTCTCCGATGAACTTTTAGCCCTGTTGTTATCGTTACATGTGCAGCAACACCTTGTGTGTGACTGCCTTAACAGTTGTCCAAGTCATCTAGAAACTTAAATACAAAGAGAATCTTTTCCATATGATGTTGATGTTTGACTTTGCCTGTTTTTGAAGTAAACAGGACGGCTCAGTCGCTATGCTGTACAATGTTTTAAGGATTCACTGGAGTATAAAACCCAAATTTATAGACTGTTCAGAGCAACAAGGCTCAACAGTGTGGTTCTGGAAGTAAATATCCCATTCATTTTCTCCACAGCCGATTTGAAAAAAAACTACACTAACCCACCATCTTATCAAATGTCCTATAGTAACGAGTATTGGATAGCTGGTTGTCATGGTTTCCATGTGTCAATCTCTTGATAAAAGGATTTTGTGAAATGTCATGGCCTCCAATGGAGGATTTGAAATGGGGAAAATGTACTTCTGGAACCAGAGCAAAAGTGGACGGGAAAACAGACACAGACACAAGCAGTAGATGCATATAGCTGACCTTGTTTCGAAGGGACTTCAGTTCTTTGGTGACTTCCTCTAGATGTGCTTTAGTGTCAGTGATGGGCTTCAAATAGCGCTCGATTAACTTTTCCCAGAAGTCTTGCTCACCCTGAACAAACACACATGTAATGGATTTATTTACATTACTGGAAAAGTGGCAGGGAACAGAACAACTCTTTCTTTGCAATTATTAAAATTAGACTACAGCTACTTAAAAGATGACAATGAATCAATATTTCATGATATCTTATTTCTACCTTGACATACCGTATACTTCTATGAATGAAAAGCAGAGCTAAGAGTGCCATGTTTGTCAACCTTGTGTGAGAGCCGGCTAGTTTTCACTGTCGCACAGTACTGGTTTGTTTGTCACAGACTCAGGAGTTGAACCAGCATCTTACCTCTTCTAGTCTTTGCACTTGTGGGGCGGTGAGTGTTTTCTCGATGGCTCTCTTCACTCTCTTTTCTAAAGTCATCATGTGACTGGTCTTAAGGAATTGTCGTGCCTTAGAGAAGGAGAAATCAAATGACTCATTGACTGAACGTTTCCTTTTGTGGCAGAAGCACTTGAGTTTGGTTCTCATTAAATCAAAAGCCTCAGAAATAGATGCTGTTAAATGTGATTCAATACAATTGTGTTTTAAAGTAAAATATAAAAAAACGTGTAAATCAATACAGAAACGAGCGATCAAATTGTTCCGGTATTTCTGCCCATTTACAATGTTTGTAATAATAACTTCTATAACTTCTATCAAATGGTTTGTCTCTGTGTTGTTAGAATGATTTGTAGTACCTGCTTTGTCAATGCATAACGTATCTCCTCCAGCTGGATATCTGACAGAATATCTTCAGGTCCCACTCCATTCAGCTCTCCGTTAAGAGTGTCCGTTAACATCAAGACCAAATCCTCACACACGTCGTCATGATTCTTGTTGCGGAGTGTGTATCTGAGAACAAGAAAGCACAAACACAGATCGCAAATATCAACATTAGCAACGGCACAGTTTGAGTTCATTTAGCGCAAGAATTAAGTATGTTAACTCTCCTTTACCTTATTTGTGCTTGAAGATTTCTCTTCATGTTGGCATAAGTCAGCTTCTTTAAAAACACTTCTTTCACAGGATGCACCCAGTCTACATATATACACACACACACATAAATAACATGGTTATGGTACGCAGATGGATTGACTGAAATACAGTATGTGGTATCCGCACAAACACAGTTACTTCTTACCGCTGACAGGAAGCTCCACTGTTTCCTCGGTGTTGTCGATCATGAAGTCGTCATCCTCGTCATCTTCGTCAAATGAACTCTCTGATAGGCTCCGTTTTTCGACAGTGTCATCACTGCACACAGGAGGACATTGTGTGAATGTTGTGTTTGTAGTCACAGTTAATGTGATTTTCAGAGGAACATTAACCCAAACCTTTCTGATGTTTTACATCATGCAGCATTGTGTGTGAATGGATGTGATGCTGAGGTCAATATTAAAGATAAAATGATGAAGTCAGTTTGGCTGATCGACCAAACGTTCATTGACTCACAAAACCTTTTGACTGACGATTTAGTTTCCAAATGTATTAATGATGAACAGAAAAGTACAATGAAAAGACAAAATATTACCTGCTACTAGAGGAAGCATTGCTGCCTTTTCCCTGCTTCCTGTAATTTTTCTTAGCCTCTTCCACAACCACAGAATCCTCTTTTCTTTTCTCCACTATGGCTTGAAGCTCCATCTTTACTTCTGCCGGATGAGTTACTTCTGCGCTGGTGACCGGGAGAGGAGGGGCCTGCTGTGAAGTCTGGCCTGTGATCTGTTGAAACATCAGATTCTCCGATTCCTGCGTAATCTGTAAAACGGCAGAGGGGGTGAAACAAGTTCAATGAAACTCATCTGTTCATGCTGTGGAAAGCTTCTCAGTAGCTGCTTGGTAACAGTACCTGTATCTTCATGTCCCAACAGCAGAGTCGACAGTTTCTGTCACACAAAACGTTGTGTTTCTTCTTAGCCTCTCCTCCTCCCCTGACAGACGGAGAGAAGTACGGACAGTCAAAATAAATAAATAAACGTGCACAAATGAAAAAACAGACGGATACTGTGAGGGGTTATTGTGATGGTGGGCTGGCTCAAATAATAATGTAAACCTGTTGTTTCCGCTCTGTTTAAAGCAGTGGTTCTCAACTTGTCTAGCCTCAGGACCCACCACCAACTCCTTCATGAAAAATCAAGACCCAAATTTCAGATATTTTTCAACCAATCAGATTTCTTCAAAGAAAAAATGTGCAGTTTGGACCTCAGTCAGTACAAAACGTGGCAGAACAAAGAAAACAAAACAAACATGTTGAGAAAGCGCTTCATAGACTTTTTGACACTATATTTTTTTCCAGGCACACATTAGTGACCCACTGAAAATGGCTCCGTGACCCACTTTTGGGTTCCGACCCACCAGTTGAGAAACACTGGTTTAAGTCATTTGTTATCTATAACCTCCTCCCACCACAAGCTGAGCAGAAAACAGCTGGATGTCTGTATGCATTTCATGTGTTTAAATCACGAGAATAATATGTTTTATGATATAGAATACCTGCTTCTTTGAAGAGCTTTTCAGATGTATAGCTTTGCAGTAATAGTGATGTAGCCTATTACAGATATATCCATTTTATAGTATGTGCCACTGGGAAAACTTTACAGAAAAAAATTTGCAAAACAAAGTTAATCGTATAGAAATATTGTTATTGTGTCATTTTTCCAGCAGAGTCCACTCTAAGTCAGTAGTGTAATCTACTTTCAGCTCTGTCTACAGAACATACAGCACAGAAACACAGTAAGAGCAGAGAGTGGGCCGCACTACATTTTATCTGACTATTTAAAATAATATGTTTCCTCATAAAATGATCTTTATTCAGAGAGCAGCTTTCTGATTTACTTTAGGCATGTCTACAAATCTAGAGAACTAGGTCTATGTTCAGCCCTAAACTCATAGCTGCCATGTCCCTCATTAGTGGAGTTCTCCTCCCTAGAATCGGTACCTGCATAAGGCCCCGTGTCCACCTCGCGTTTGTTTTATGAGTGCCAGCGTCTTTTCTTCAATTGTTTTCAATGAGTAGAGCGCATTCGCAGCAGAAAGTGTCCGCCTGGACAAAAAGCACAGAGCCCAGCACGCCGCCTTTTTTGTGCCGCTGCTCGGAGCGCTCAAGTTGAAAATCTTTCAACTTTACAGAAAGGCGCTGTTGAAGTCACCGGAACTCTTTACCAAATTTGTGATATTCCCTGTAGTTTTGCCACCTACGATCTTGTCTTGTACCCACATCCTCCTCGCTCCGCGTCTTAAATAAAAACATATACAGTAAAAAGTAACGGACGTGTCGGTCGTACAGCGGTCTTTGTCAACAGTTCATGCAAGCACTGCCGAGCCCATAGTCAGCACTATTCTGCCTAAAAAAACACGCTAGAGGGCCACGGGGCCTTTCAAAAATCCTTTCACTGTCAGGAGTTGTTTTTCAGGTTGTTGCCCCTAACAACAAGTTCCCTTGTTAGACCCACAAACATTTGATTCCCTCTATCCCTCACATTAAAACTCCATATTACAACAGCTATCTTTACCGTTTAAACTTACATCATTTATTTTTTAAATCAGAAGTCAGTATCTTTTCACGTTGTAATTAATAAGCAAAAAGATAAGCTATAGGTGGATGGATAAACTGATAAGAACACTTTCTGCCTCTTTGATTTGTATCATTGGGAATTAAAAACATGAATCAATGATGAATATAATATTAAAGTTCTAAAAGTAGCACAACCCTTTGTTAAAGGGATCAGAGCATTACTTGTTGGATTCTCTTGTGCCCCAAGTCACAATGTGCATGTTAACCAGAGAGTAGATGGTCAGGAGCAGGTATCCACTGGGGATGCAGATGAAATACATCAGACCATAGATGATCATCCCTGCAGGATTAAAAAAAAAAAACATAACAACATGAGTTTTTTAACATAAAAAAGAAAATGATGTTCTTATAAACTGTGAGGATCATTAGATTGAACCATACCAAACTCCTCTGGGTGTAGTATAGCTGTCACCAAGTACATGATTGCCATGGAAACCAAAAACAAGCCAGTGGGGGTCAGGAAGGTGTCCTGAACCACCATGTCACCTGAAGGGGGAATAAGGTGTGTTTTTTTTCTTCAGATTTTAGATGAATTCTTTAAAACCACAATTTGAAAAAAAAAATCCAACAACCCCACAAACAGATACAAAAAGCCTCAAAGACTTAAAGACTTTGAACCTACCAATGATGGAGAAAAAGGATGCAGTCATGAGAAACGCATACAGGACGCTCATGACGGCGGCGATGGTGATTTGGTTATTAGGCTTGGCTACAAAACACACGATGACGTAGAACACAGGAGGAATGCTTGCGATGATGATGGAAAGTGTACCAGCGAGTTTGAAGATGAATTGGAAAGCACCTGGCATGAGAAGACAGAGAGGGGATTCAGTTAGTCACCCAGAGGCTGAGTACAGAGATGTTCTATGACAACAGTCTTTGGAGATACTGAAATTAAACTGATGATGACATTTTGCCAAATGTCACCAGCTGCATGAAAATTCAAGTAACACATTTTTAACCCAAATTTTACAATTTGACTGCTACTACAACTTGTATTCACAAATCAGTAGATCAAAATAAGAAAGTAGGTACATGTAATACACTTTTAAACTTGTGTAACTCAGGAGTAGAAATAATGACTTCAACAACGTTTGACCTTTCAGATGAAATTACAAACTAATTTGTACTGATATTGATCCGTCTTCAAGGTTTCTAGATAATATAAAAACGTTTCTTTAAGGTAATTCAATCCACAGCAGATTAAACTCAACGACACACTTTAAGTGAAAGAAAATCACAAATCATTTTTTCCATTCACCAAGTGCATGAAAGTGCAGAAAGGGTGCAACTCTCACAGACTAATAGTTCTTGGAAGTGGAGATTAAGTGGAGATAAGACAAATAGGGTCACATAGGGAGAAAAAACATTGTTAGTTCCCATGTGTTTGTGGTTCGACCCTAAAGAAGGAGAGTTCAAATCTAGACCTGGACTTACCTGCTATCATCAGAGTCACAGAGGCTGGACCAAGGATGGAGGAACCGACAGCAAACATCTGGTAGAAGATGTAAAGCCCAGAGATGGAGGTGTTTCTCTTGACTGTCTCTCCACCACTGTCATTTTAGTCACAACCACAGATGAGTTGGTATTAGTATGACGTAGCATGAAATTAAATCCTGATTAACGATCTGTAGCCTGCAAATTTGCTTCTGAACGTTATACAACATGAAAAACAAAATCTGAATCAAACTAACAAAATTCTGATTCCATTTTTTTTTTTCTACTAGTTGATTAAGAAAGTTCCCAGCCGAGAAAGGTCATTGATGATAAATAGAAGTCACCTATGTAGAAGATCCAGTGTATTAGCCAGTGTAGAAGGCCCCCATCGTCTCCTCTGGTTATAAAACTCTTTGAATTCCTGTGGAGAGTTTGTGTACGCATCTGATGCCGCATTATATTCCACACGCCATCCTTGCTGCAGTAACAGAGTACACAACCAACGATCCTCCCCTAGAAGTGTGCAGAAGGACGCACATTACACAAAGGAGATGTGAGAACATTTATCGTTGAAGAAAGAGAGTGCCGACTGTCCGTGTGTGCTAACCTTGGTCATACTGCACATATTCTGAAGCTCTGGTTGCAGTTGTTGTGTATCTCTTTAGCACATTGTCATCCATCAAGGAAGACCCTCGAAACAAACTGAAACATCCTGGACTGCACAGGACCGAGCCGAACACATGCTCAGCTGTCTTCTGGAGCCAGTGGCCTACTGCATACTCAAACTTCTGGTACCACACCATGGGACCTAGATGGCAGTAAGGAGAGTGACAGAAACAAAGTGATGGAATTCAAGGAAAATAGGATGGTTTTATTCTTTATTTTTCTCCAGCTGAAGGACCATTACATCACACAGAGACATTTTACCGCCTAACGAGCTTCATAAAACCAACTTTTTTACTTTTGTATATATTTCACCAGTGCAAAGAACTTAACAAAGACCTTATTAATGGGTAAAAATCAAGAACTACATCAAATAATGGCAGGACTACAGAGGGCCCATCTTGTCGTACAATAAGAAATCCCATTTATGCAATATTTACCATTTCAGGGCAGACATTTTGCCTGCTCAACTTGAGCTCTGTTTGATCAAACCCTCAACTTAAAAGGGCCAATCCCTCTCTGATACTGTGCCCAACACACAAAGTAAAGAATAGTTTAACATATTCAGTCTACTTACC
This sequence comes from Labrus mixtus, assembly GCF_963584025.1. Lineage (NCBI taxonomy): Eukaryota > Metazoa > Chordata > Actinopteri > Labriformes > Labridae > Labrus > Labrus mixtus. The sequence goes on along the minus strand of NC_083612.1, from coordinate 31,225,705 downwards.
CATTCCAGTAGGATGGATTCTACCACATGCTGCACCAACGTTTTCATACATCCTCAACCTGTGGATCGAAATAATTCATTACAATGTTTGAAACTGACAGCTAACCTGGCCAAAAGCATTTCTTCATATCCCATGGAAAAAATGAAATCTTGATTCTGAGTCTTGACAGCTTAAATCAGCTGGTTGTTGTTTCTCACTTACCTGTCTACAAGCAGAATCACAGCTTTGGGTTGGAAATCAGTGTCTCCGTCCAGAGCCAGGAGGTATGTGTGGTCGTCTGCGATGAACTTTCTTTTGTTGTCAGTTTCTTGTTGAGGCAATAGATAACTCTCACCATCCAAAGAGAACAAACTGGCTCTGCAGGGATTATTCTGCCGCTGGACGAAACATCATTCACATATTGAAATATTTAGAATGTACCTCAAAAACACCAACATACATGTACAAGTCTTTCATAAAGTAGTCTTACTTGGATCTTCTGAGGGTTCTTGGTGATGTAGCCCTTCCAGCCCAGTAAATAATACAGATACATGATCTGAAAGTGACATATAGTGATGTTTATTGTGATCATCTAAAGGAAGCTGTTAGAGAGATTGGTACAGTCTTAGGGCCTGATCAAACAGAGACGTGTCGCCCATCAAAACCATTGTTTTTTGTTTTCAACTTTTTAGCTCAAGACTCTGAGTCACAGTGCTTGTCAATATCACTTTTGGCCAAAGCAGCCAATCAAATAAATTAGGAGGATTTACCTCCACTTGAAATAACATTTCCCCCCTCCTCATTTCGGAGCAAAGCAAGGGCAAAGCTCTACATTTGCTTGAAACTATTTTTCCCACTTAATACATTTGTTCGCCTGTATGCACACTAGACCAACGCCACATGCGCTGCCAGCTGTTTTTTTCCACCAGATGCACTTAGGCACTTTTTGGAGCGGCCGCGCCTAGCACGATGCATCTCTGTGTGATAGGAGCTTAAATCAACAGAAGGTAGGAAAGAGAGGACTTGACAGTTTTTTAATGTATTCATCTGAGAGACATGTCTTATCACACATGTTGGCTAAGCTTGTTTCTATGTATACGGTTAACAGGTTGTAGAGCTCTTTCAATACAGAATTACTACTAAACGCTTCTTAAATTTAAGAATTAGCTGTTTTCCCCTTACCTTTGTGATGATTAATTAAACATCCTCTTATTTGGGGGAAATTGAGGACAAATATCTCTGACTTTGTTTTTCACAAATGGAATGGGCCAAAGATGAATGTGCAAGCAGGTACATTTCATCCCATGACTCATCTTGTATCACGACACATTTAGGTGTTTTCACATGCAGGAAACTCTAGACATAGAGAAGCACCACTTTAACTTCGTACCTGAGACCATCTCTTCTTGTTCCTGATGAGCTGTTTGTCTTTCAGATGAACATAAAGCATGTTGCCTTCTGGCATAACAAACATCAACCTGCCGCCATATGGAGCCTGAATGATGGACACGTCATCTGGTTCTTTGTTGGTAAATACCCTGAAGAGATGAATGGACAGATGGTGAGATAAGTCTGTAGGTAGATACATGGATAGATGGGATAGACAGGTTAATAATCTCACCTGTAAACCTCTATGACAACTTGAACCAGGTCATCAACATAAGAATTAACCAGTCTCTGTCCTGTCTTCTCGTCAGTCATGAAGGCGTCGTCTACGTAAATGTGACACTCAAAGTCAAACATGTCCTTATGCTCCTCCTTCGGATCTCCTCGATAACGGTCAAACCTGAAACAACAACAGATCACTGAAGCTGTATACTGAAGATCCCTTTGACGTAACTATTTTCATTTTGTACAAACTGTTGAATGTCGAATGGGAAATGATAATATTCAATATTAAATATCTGAAAGGCTAATAATGCTAATAGCTTGGATTTATGTAGCACCTTTTTATTTAACCTTGCAAGGGACCCAAGCACGCTTGATATCAGGACTTAAAAAAGCACATTCCTGGGAACCCACCGGTAAAAACTCACATTTTACACGTTTATAAATCTGCATATAGGGACATGTTTATAACTAGTGGCTGAAATCCACTAGTACAATACTGCTGACTCGTGTTATTTACGAGCTGATTCACACACAAACATGTACCTGTTCAGGGAAGTGCGACAAATGCTTCTTGTGATTTCCAGTAAAACCACAGGGGACTGGCCATAAAATGCCTCAACCAGAAGCACGTTCATTTTATGTATTCAAATGTGGTTGTTAAAGGAGCATCATAACACCATGCTCAGAAGCTGTGTAACACTTCCTCTCTGAACATTTCTATATCTCTGCAGGTCTGTCTTATCAGTTCATGCTGCTGCACCTGTATTCACACTCAAACAGTCATGTGCTTGAACATCACTGCTGCAAGGCAATAAAGTTAACCTGTGGAAATGTCCATGACCTTTAAAGTTTCTGAAAGGGATGTGAAGAAGGAAGGAAACTGGTGTTGTGTCTTTGATAACAGTAAGCCTAGGGGGCCTACAGTGACAGTGTCTCTAACCTGAACATGGAAGTGAGAATCTTCAGCATTTCATCGTAGGTCTCATGCCACATTGTGGCACAGAGGTAGATCACACAGCTCTGTAAGTCATCATGGCTGGAGAGGAGAGGGGAGGCAGAAACTTGGATTATAGGTAGTTTGCATTTATTTTGTCATTTCATAATCTTCCTTTCATCTTTAACAACATCTCTCTTCAATTTAAAAAAGCACATTTTCTTCAGAATGATATATTCATTTTTTATGAAATCTGGAAGTCAATGGGCTTAAGATAAATCATATCTCAATGTGTAGTATAAAGATGTCGCCTTGAATTTACCCATAAAACATTCAAAACATTCAGACGCAAAATAAATAATATGGGAGACTCTCCGACTTCTCTCACCTCTCTTGGTTTTTGGCTCGTGGCACCTTCATCTTGGTGTTTAGCAGCAGAGACAGGTCAATGAACGCAGATTCATAAAGGCGTCGAACAAAGAGCTGAGAAGTTCTCTCTATACGCTGGACCTGCACATGGTAAACCATTGAGGCATTTAGTGGCATGTCTCAGAAAAAAAAAAGTGGCGTTGAGGTTAGTGAAATACCTTTAGACTTAAAATTCTATTAATTGGGCTCTGCAATGTGTTAGGATTGGGGTTTGGCTCTCTGATGTATTAGATGTAGATGGAGACAGTGGTAGTGTTTGTGTTTGTGTGTTTTTGTTTATACCTCCATCTTCCAAACATAGTAGGTGCATGTGACGAAGCCCGACCAGATACACACCCCCTCCAGTGCCAGCATTGAAAAAGGCCATTGCAGGTAGTAGCTATCAGTCAGAAAAGAAATGAATAAATGTTTTCTTGTTTTCTTAACAGGAAGTTGAATGATAGGTACTTCTAATACATTTGACTTAAAAAAGCACATTCCTGGGAATCCACCGGTAAAAACATACATTTTACACGTTTATAAATCTGCATATAGGGACATGTTTATAACTAGTGGCTGAAATCCACTAGTACAATACTGCTGACTCGTGTTATTTACGAGCTGATTCACACACAAACATGTACCTGTTCAGGGAAGTGCGACAAATGCTTCTTGTGATTTCCAGTAAAACCACAGGGGTTGAGTTCTTATTCCTCAAAAACACCAAGCTTTCACAAAACTCTGCAATGGAAACATACAGTAACTCAATGTTGCATGATATTGGTAATACTCTAATCACACAGCTCCCTGGTATCAAATTTAAACATTTCTCACAATTTACCACATGGCTGGGGAGTAAAAATATTTGTTTCACCCTTTTGTGTATGAAATGAAAAGGTCATTACACTTGAATAAACTTCAATAAATAAAACAAAAACACATTAAGGCAGAGAAGTAACATTTAAAAAAAAGAAGGACAACACTAACACACTAACCTGTTATGCTCCCGTGCTCAGCTCCATCCAGTTGTTTTGCCTCTGTTATGAAAAGTATCAGTCCCAACAGAAGCACTGCAGGTCCAGTACAACACACAGGCAGTGCAAAACTCATCCTGACGGCGTGAATCTTACAGGCCACCACACCGAACCAGTGACAGGCTGCAGAGCAGAAGGCCTAAGACAGGAGGCACGTGGGAGATTCTAAGTTGTGTTTCACACTCCTTTTAAATAGATTTGAATACAAGTAAAAAATACTACTTCACAATTGCTGAAGACGCTTCTTTAATCTAGACTCGACATGCTGTTAACCATTTATTGACAAGATATGTAAAACATGTCGTAAATCAGGAGGCCATGGAAAGCCATTGCTTTTAATTTCTCCAACGATGTGTGTGCTTAAACAGATTATCTGTTTGCTTTAATAAGAAGAAAAACATATTGGCCTGCAGTGATGATTCTCAATGTGCAAAAATGTTGAATCTGAAGGCATGGGACTGACTGAGTTTTGGTTTTAGGAGTGTTTCAGTGGGCTTCAGATGTAGTCAGGAAAACAGCCCAAGTATAAAGCAAAAAAGGCTTAAAGGAAGAATGTGCGACTTGTTGATCCAGTAGAGGTCGCCATTGAGCACCAGCAGGAAACCAAATCAAACTGCTTATTGGCGACACCTCCGCCATACTGAAGCCTCCGCTCTCATCCAGCATACACCTCCAACCCCCCTCTACTCTTGTTTACACAAAGGACTGGAGTAAAGCGCAAATGACGGAATAAATTGTCCTTTGCTCAAGCTGCAATTGCCTCTGGCCTGCATTGTTGTGTTAGCAGGCTAATGTTAGCACACTTTAGTTATCCCATAGCTTCATACTGCATGTAAATTAACACGGAATGACCGTGATCTAAAAATGCTGACGTGACATCCAAATAAGCAGTGAGTATTTTATTCTTATTTTCTCTAGTCCTTGACTAAAACAGCTTTATACGCAGGGGGAGGAGTCAGCCACGATGTAAACACCGCTCCGACAACAACACAATCAGCGGGACTCGCGCTTCTTACTCATTGCCGACAGTCGAGACTCAGAGACTTTTTCATTGGATATACTTGATTTCTGTTCTATAAATGTGTAAAATCTGCACATTCTCCCTTTAACTTTTCTTTATTGAACCTTTTAGTAGATAAAGACAAGCACCTGATCAGGGCTTCAAGTCTTGCGTGTCTATCCTCCAAGATTAGCAGAAGAAGAGAATCGTGGTTCCTACTTGTTTGTTTAGTGCCCATACAAACTTTACTACCTATCTAAACCTATCTATGGCTGTTTATCTTTCTGTTTTACAGTCACTGCTCCACCTACCTGTAAGAAAAACAGCCCCAGTCCTATTTGCAGTATTTCCCAGTCATCACTCCCCAGGTTAAAGTCCTTCCAGATTATAGATTTCTCAATTAGCACATGGTACAACAGGTATACCCCTCCTGCAATCGAAAACATACATAGTGTATACAACAGTATAAAACAGTGCATTTAGGGAAGAATAGAAAGCACATCTTTCCAATTTGAAAATAAAAATGGAACACTTAATTGCAGCTATAGAGCATCCTCCAAAATCTATCTGCACCACTGACATCACAGAAAGCTGTTTGTTCTCCGGTGTGAATGTTTGAAATACAATTTTGACAGTCTAAGCACGGAGAAAAAACGCTGCTGTGTTTGGTGTTGTGAATATGCATTTATTTCAAGAGCTGTTTTTTGGTCAGCAGTGCAGCATGATTTCTGAGTGTTGTTTGTTGATGCAGCAGATCATTACAGTACCTATCACTATTATCCTCAAGATACTGCTGATGACGAACACAAAGTCCCTGAAGCCGTCCAGTTCTGACAACTTTTCCTGCAGGAAGAAATCATGAAAGTCAAAATTATTCACTCTACAAACGACAAAAACTTTACATATTTCCATGCCTACAGTAGTGCCAATGGGATTGACAGATACATTAAAAATGTTTTTCAATGTATGTTGGTGATATAAGATAAACAATGAAACACATCGAGGAAAAATGATTACCTGCATGGTGTTAGTGGCTTGCAGTGGGTTTTCCCACCAGCAGAGGGAGACGAGGAGCGAAGCGAAAATTCCAACTGCAATGTAGATGTAGCAGTCCTCGCTCTGTCTGTCCACAAATGATGTCACACGGACATAGTAGTCAAGTACGAGGAGGCAGTAACCTGTGAATAGTTCAGCAGTAAGCCACTTGATATGTTCCAAAGCGAGCAAATACATTTGAAATGAAACCTACATCTGAGTGTTTGTTTGAATTCAATACAAAATCAGGCTAGTATTCTAACTGAACTTCTATTAAAGGAAGAAAATGTGATTTTTTTGATCCAGTAGATGTCGCCCTTGAGCACCAGCATGAAACCAAAACAACTTGCGCTGCATTGTTGTGTTAGCATGCTAATGCTAGCAATCTTTATTATGCTCGTATCTTCACACTGTATGTAAATTTACCTGAAATGGCCGTGATCTAAAAACGCTTATGTGACATTCAATGAAGCAGTGAGTACAGTATGTTATTCTTCTTTTCTCTAGTCCCTCAATTAAACAACTTTTATACACGAGGGGGGGAGTCAGCCGGCCGTCCAGGCGATGTAAACAAAGTGTAGCTACAGCTCTTAAAACTCTGAAAACATCACAGACAGTGGGACTCGGGTGTTACACCCATTGTAGACAGTCATGACTCAGAGTTATTTTCAGAGGATATACTTGATTTATATTACATTTAAGTGTGAAAAATCACATAGAAAGCCTTTAATCTACTTTTTAAAAATGTAATTGGCAGCTCTCAACAATGTTTTCTTTGAATGTGTTCACGAATATTACATCCTTTGTTTTCTGCGTAAAAACATGAAATCCTGTCATACAGTATCAGCTAGTGACAATATTATTCAACTGTTTGAAACACTTGTTCAAGGCTCGGGAATGGAAGGGCTCCAGTTGAATCTAGAAAATGTGGAGTAAAATAAAACAGGTTTATTAATAATTATTTGGACTAATATTTTTCCTTCGTGTTATACAAAGAGCTTTTTTTTCATAAACGTAACCACTAACATGAGACAGAGGATTAATGACTTCCTCTTTTATTTGGAAAGTGACGCTTATAAACTAGTAACTTTTGTATTTGATATTGTTTTTCTGTGAAGCAATGAAGCAGTGTTCAAGTAAAGAAATGTGTCAGACTTGGGATAGCAGGGGCTAATGGGACTGAACATTAGGCACTAGGAACATTACTGATACGGTCCACTTTTTGATTGTATTATTATTTTAGTAGAAGTGTGAGTGTCCTGATTAAAAGAAAAACAGGAACGCCGAATGGAAAGAAGAATTTTACCTGCAACTGTAAGAATGAGGGAGCAGACTGGGAATAGGATTTTCCATTTTTCTCTCTGTAGTCTAAATACGATCTGCAGAACAGCAGACATGATACAGACTCCTCCGCTGATGAAGAGGTTAGTCAACACATCAAACTGAGGCATAACCACGAGCACCAGGACTGAAGTGCCAAGAGACACCAAACACTCGATGGCACAAACCTGTAAAACACAAGGACTCATGTCATTACGTCATGATAGCAGTTTTGATTTAGAATGACAAATCCCAATTTAGCAATGAATGAAACGAACAATGAGGAACACAAACCACTTTTCTGTTCTCCTTTGTACATGGATTCACTGAATGCAGTTATAGCTGCAGTGTACTTCCCCTACTGTGTTCATGTGTTTATCATTAAAATGGTCCCACATCAATATATATATGTACCAAAGAGTGTGCTCATATAATGACTAAAAATACAAATGTTGTTGTGATAGCTAAATCATGCATTGCTGATGTGTAAATTTGATTCATCAGAATAAAGAATGATTTAACTTCATTACATGTGAAGCAGGTTTTTGTAATAAATGAGTAAACGTACAAAAGACATGGTCCTCATGTTGGGCTGCACGAAGCTCTTGAAGGCACACTTCCACAGGGATTTCAGAAACACCAGGAAGTTGGGGCAGACCAGGCAGAAAACCAACATCAGCATGTAGAACTGTTTGTCCTTATCTCCGCGCAATGAGTGCGGACTGGACAATGTTGACAACACCAAGAGAGAGCCCTGGTTGAACAGAGACCAAAAATTTGTTAAAGGAAAGCAGAGTTTGGACGAATAAGATGAAACTTAAAAATACAGCTCAACATGTGCTGTGTCATGTAATAGTTGCACAACTGATTTAACTCCAAAGGTAGTCTCTGAGAAAGTTGAACAAACCAATACTTTTATCTACCACAGTGCTGCATGGTTTGGTGAAATTGTGAGATTGCGATTATAGTGGACACTATAGCAATTGGCGATTGTGATATTATGAATGGTATTATGAGCGGGTAGAAAGAAACTCATTTGTTTCACTACATTGAACTGAATTGTATTTACCAGTACAGTGTTAAAATTAAATGACTGGCAATCCCTCAGAAACTAGGCTCCCTTCTGAGGGTTTTAGAGCTTTTCTGTATAAGGGATCAACTCCACCACCAACATCAAACATACACATTGGTGAAACATTACCTAGACTTGAGCATGTAGCTTTTCTGCGAGACGCTGCGGGAGCACTTTGGGGTTAAGTGTCTTTCCTGTGTTTTCTTTTTGGTTTGATGATTCAAAACAAATAGTTTTATGTTTCCTATGTTTCTCTCCTTCAGATATCGATTTCAGAAAGATTCTTAACGTGTACTTTTGACTTTCTTAATGTCATTTTCTTTCAGCGTAGTGTCAGTAGAGTCCTTAACAGTAGTCTCATACACAGTAAATATAAGGAAGGCTGGGATTTACCGGCAGCCCCTCCCTGCTTTAGTTCTAAGTGTAGCTGACCTCCTCCTAGGACATTTCATTGCTTTATTATCCTTATTTACTGACACACCAATAAGGAAGTTAATCATGCTGAACTGGGATCAATGCCCTTTGATTACATAGGAAAACAGACAGAGATATTTACACAATGTGTTGTTTTATGACCGAGCATAGTCCTGTGATTTATCTTCAAGAAATAAAGGGGAAGATGAGAAATCAATAAGAAACTGAGGCAGAAGCACTATGCACATAGTGCAGAGTTAAAGATTGATGGAGAGAAAATGGAGATGAAATCTGTAATATAAGAGACAAAGATACACAGAGAGAAAAATGAACAGAAGTGGGGAGCTGCTGGACACAATGAAAACAAGCTTAGAACCCCTCCGCCCCATTAAATATCCAAGAAGTTTGTCAATATAATTCAAGGAGTGACAACCCTTAGTTTCAGGAAGGGTTGCAGTTAAATGACATTTTGTAAGAACAGCAGTAAAAGTTACAGATCAGAGTAACTGTAAGGACTCTTAGTTTTGTGTTGATTCTGGCGTCCCTTCTGGCAGTAGGTTTTAACTGTTTGCCTTTTCCTGGAAATCACAAACAAAGAGTTGCCCGGTCTGCATGCAGTAAATTGTGGTGGGTGGGAAGGGGTGGGGGACCAGAGGCTCCACTATATGATATTATCACGATTCCTGAGTCACGATACGATATTATTGAGATTTGAAACATTTAAATGCTGAGACTTGCGACCCTGGAAAAGGCTGCATGCACCTCACAATCTGTTATTTCAGTCGTTTTTAACTGAACACAAACATGTTTGGAAGACTGTACAATTGCAGTATTTTTTTAACAATGCAACTTGTTCAAAATGTATTGTGTAACCCCTTCAGCTCTTAAAAATTAAGAAAGCACATTTGCTATTAATATAATACAATATCGATACTTGGCGGTCATGAGATTATATAATATTGTCACGCAAAATATCACGATACTTTGCTGTATTGATTTTTTCCGCCACCTCTGGTAAATTCCTGAGTTGTTATTTTGTGATTCCACTCTCGTAAAGTTTCTGATTGTTCACTTTTTAACTAATCACTTAAATACAGTCTGAAATGTGCTCCTGAATGGCCTCATACTCAGGCACAATCTCTTTTTCATTTCTGAGTTGACTTCCTTTCTTTCTTTATCTGAACCCAGAATACAGATCTGACAGTAACGGGTGAAGATTGCCTTCGGGTTCTTCTGCTCACACTTTTCTTACTGCTTAACCAAAAGGGAAACGTGACCTTCAATAGAAGACGCCCCAGCTCTCCCTAATACAAGTCAGTGTACTCTCAAAATATCTTTGAAGGGGACAAAGGTACATAAATGTGTTTTTAAGTGTTTCATCCATCTGTAACCAAAAAAGGCCCGGGTATTATACATAGCACTAACAACATGGCAAGGAAAAACACAAAAAGTAAAGAAAAGTGTCATGTATAGCAGGAATGTTTAAATTAATTTTAATTCTGTTTCCCCCTGCTGGTCATTTGAGATAATTTAATTGTTGCTCTTTATTTTTCACTGCATTTTCTGATTGGTCATTCTAAGTCATGTGACTCAGTTATGAGACTCTAGTTAGGCGGGGCTTCATTTATTTTCGACGTGGTCAGCCTGCAGCACAAGCCAGCTTTTTCTTTCCTTCCTGCCTGTGTGCCTTGGAAAGCATCCCTTGTAAGTTAATTCGCAAGAACAGATCTTTATATTTATACATACAAACTATTTGATATATTTGATGCATTTTGTATAGTTTAAAGACAGATAATTTACAAACTAAAAATGCTAATGTTTAAGATAGCATCCTTTAATTTGTGCTTGTTTTATTTTATATTTTTAAGTTTTACAATGAAAGAAGCTTCATGAGTATGATGACAACAGTAAAGCATTTGAATTTACTCCAGCCTCTCATTTCTCGCGAAGTCTGTAAGCTATCTGTCAATTTGTGTACAGACACACACATTGAGACAGAATAAAAAGCCTGTTTGGACTTAAACGACCGTATTCATGTTGTCTTCTTGGAAATAAACTAAAAAAGCAGTCCCCTGTGGTCTCAATGAAACATCTGTGCCGTGCTTTTGTCAAAATACAACATGAATCGTGACCCTGTATAAACCAGCTCTCTCAGAGCGCTCCGTTTTGGTGTGTGTGTCTCTTTAAATACAATGAGCCCCCCTCCCCCCACCCCTCGGGTTGTGCCAACCGGTGCCTACACAAGTTTAGCATTGAGCTTCCATGGCAACTCGCCAGCGTGTCCTCTTGGAAAAACATGGCTGCCGGAGACAACACAGAAGGGGAGGGTATTTTTTTTTTACCAGAATCCCACTGTGATGTCACACGGAGAGCAAATTTGAAACAGAGCATTTTCCTCTGTGTTGTAAGACTTACAAACAAAGGACTGGATGGGTTTATTTCACATTTTGTGGGTCAGTAGACACTCAGGTTACCCAAATACATGTTCAAGAACACTGTAAAAATTTATTTTTCATAATATGTCCCCTTTTAGCTTCAGTGTCCACAATTGTTAGCTTTAACCCTTTAGATGGACGACATCATAAGTAAACAGAGACAAAGACGGAGACGAACAAATAGAAATATATGCAGAGACAGATACACGGAGATACAGACAGACAGTCTTACCTTTGCAACGATGGCGCTGGTCAGGACAGCTAGCCCCACAATAACAGCCATCAGGTACTGGGCCAGTTGGAAACATATTCTCTTTTGTTCCTTCTCCGCTCCTATTGGGTTCAGCTGGAACGGGTCCCATGTATCCCTGACACACACATATGAACACACGGTCAGTGAATTACCTAAGCTTTAAAACACAATTATCCTATGTATTAAGGAATACACGTAGCATGAGAACCATTGAGATATCAAGTGATGATGTACTTGAGGGACACAAACCACTTTTCTGTTCTCCTTTATACATCTTGTTCACGGGTATGCTGACACATTTTTTAAATGCAGCATCTGTCTGCATTTACATAGAATTCAGAGCATGTGCTGTTCAGTGTGCTGGATGTTCTGGTTTGCTGCCCTGAATCTGAAGGGAACAGGGTTTTGAATATGTGAATATATGGCAGTATAGAATGGTTCTATACTCAAAAGATGGTGAAACACGATAGACTAGCTTTCCTATTATAAGGAAGTCAATGAGACCAAATGAAGATCCTATCCTTTAGGTCCTTTATTCCAGTGGATGTGTGTTTGTGCATGCCTCTGTGTATTTCTCTCTGTCTGCACCAAGGCTATTCTCGTTAACTCGAGACACTGACGTATGACTTGGGGCAGGAAGTTTGTAAGCACAAACAAATGACAGCATGTATTTGCCCTTTCTTTCCTCATTGTCTTATCAGAGGTTATCTTTGATGCAGAATGAAGATCAAACCAAAAACTGTTTTGATCTTTCAAGGCAATCCTTTACCCGGTGTGTTTTTAATGGACTCCAAAGCTCCTTCAGTGAGCGACTAGCGATGCCTCAATGTTCCACAGAACGACATAGAGGGTCCTTTGTTCCTGCAGCAGTCCGATATTTTAATGAACATTTTTAGTTGTGTTTCTGACTCCTGTCAGTAAATGATGTCCCAGATAGTTTCATTGTTGTTTATTATTTATTTTGTTGAACTGTGGCTGTACTGTCGATAATCTTTGTTGTGTATGAATTGACCAGGTGGCAAATGAGTTTCCTCGCTGGGGATCAATAAAGTTTTCTAATCATATTCCAATCTCATCTTCGATGTATACAGAAAAATAATAATAATCGTATTCATTTGTTTGTATTCTATATTTGTTAGTTTTTCTCTATACTGGAAACTGCTTGTTTGGATAAGCATTGGAGAACAACAAAAAACAGCAGAAATGAACGCTGTTTGAGTCCCCGGACTACCCAGATTGTTTTTGTTTTTCTAAGATAACAGTTCAGTATCTCTCAGTCTCTCTGCCATCCTCCACTGCTGGCTGTTTAATGTCAGAGTAATTATCAGGGTGTGAGCTGTCTTCCTTGATAACACTTTGCCATCTTTGACTTTGCCATAGCGAGTATCAAAAATGGCAGCGAGTCCAGGGGCATGTACAACAAAGTGAGATTATCATACCCACTAACCCTAACATAAGAGATCGTGATTAACAGTCATACGAAGCCAGTTATCAACCTGATAAATTACCCTCTATTTTCCAAGAGCGCGTGCACATAAAAGGGGCGGAGTTAGCTTCATATAACCTATCACAAGCATAACTGCGTCTCCCGTCAGCAGATCGTCATATCTAACAAACTATTAATAATATAAAGGTGTTTAAGACAAACAGGCTCCCAGAGACTAAAGTTACACAGCTGTGGGAACAAATGAAGGGAGAACAATTGGCAGATAAAAGAAAAATCGCCGAGTATTAATGTGCAAACTACGGCTCATTAAAAACATTTTTTTCCCATCATTAGTTCACCTTAGAACTGACTCATGTTTTTTATTTTCTTATTTTGTTGTTCTGACTCTTTCATTTGGCGTGTATAACAGTTTGAGAAGTTATATTTCAGCTGCAGCTCTGACGATAACAGACAGAGCGGCATGGAGACACTAAACATTCAATATGAAAATATCATTCAAAGCCATAAGAAGCTATTCATAATTTAACATCTTAAAAACACAACTCAAAGGCTCCGGTGTTTTTTTAGTCTCTGTTGAATGATTAAGGATGATCTGAGTTAAAAATAATCATTAACTTAGCGGACTATAATGTTATTAAACGGGACACATGAAGGGTCTCTCTCCCTCCTCCCCTCTCTCGATCAGCTGCGGGAGCTCCCCGATCAAAAGATCTGATTGGTCAGTGTGCGGAGATTTCCACAGGTTGATCTCATATCTCCAACATAACCTGCTCCGGAGCAGGTTAGGTGTGCAGCATAAGTTACCGTGGTGATATACCCAGGTAAGAAGTGAGCGAACTTTGTAGGATTGAAAACCCAGGTTTAACCCTGAAGTTACCTCGCTATCCCCAAATCCCGCTTTGTAGTGCAGGCCCCAGGTAAATGCGCTCTGTATTATGTCCTCGGCCACGCTGGCAGAAGGTGTGTTTGGAAGATGAGGTGACTTTGTGTCTAAACGGCGTTCTAAAGATGCTCTAAAGATTGTTGTCATGGAGAAATCTGCTGATCATGGGAGCACAGAACACTGTTAATGAAACTATTTAATAAGCAGCAATGCCACTTAAGACATGGATTTTAGGATCTTTTTTTACTCTCCAGCACTTGCACTGCTCACTAGACCCCCTGGAATCAAAACATCAATGGTCAGTGCCTCTTAAGATCTGTTCTTTCACTGCAGAGCTCTACAAGAAGTCCTGGTCCCAAGCCCGAAGCCAAGTAAGAGTTCACAGACTGGACGAACCACACATAATGATTGTTTCATTCAACACGCTGACAGTCAGAAAGAAGCTTGAACCCTCCTGAACCACTCTGGTTGGTAATGACGAGAGTGCAAGCCGTGTGCAATCTCATAAATCCTGTAGGAAGGTAAACTGTGACTTGTTCTTATCTAGAGTTACAATTTGGGCGGCAACAAGCTTGGCACCAGAATGACGTCAGTCCCAAATACACACCAATTAAAATCTTCAGAGTTAATGTTTGACACTTCACATATCGCTCAACTTTATATTTTGAACTTCAACTGGCTCAGGCTGGAACGGCCCTGGTCGAAGGACATTCGCTCAGTCTCTTCATACCTAAATGGTGTTCATAAACATCTCAAAGTGTAATGTGCGCCTTCTCCCAAGGTGTCAATTACAATGAACGGCAAATTTCTTGACTTGACCAGGCCTTGGCCTTTCCTATGTACAAATTAAAAAAAAAAAGACTTCAGTCTAACCATGGGTCTGCTATACAGTTTTTATATCACAATAAAGCATTTTATTTAAATCTTTGCCAGCAGACATTTCAGACATCTACTGTTTGTTTCAGCCTCGCTACATTTCAATGTTGCCCTTCTGGTGATCTTATTACAAGTTATACACACCACTTATCACAACTTCATTACACAGAAATTACTGTCAAATAGATAAACACATGATAAATAAAGGATTCTTCTCAGATTTTACCTGACCGAACAAATTGAAAGCAATATTCATTGAAAATGTAACCAGTTCTCCATTATGTTATTCTAATCTTACAGAAGAAAGCTGAGCGTAAATGAAGAGCTTTTAAACACGGTCTAAACACTTTATATCTGCAGAGATGAGCTTTGCCTAGGCAATAAAGAGAAGCCCAGCAGTGCACCGGGGAATTAAACGCTTCCTCTAACAGTAAATTCTACACATTAATGTTGTACAATATGTTCCATCATTGTGTGAGCAAATTAATAAAAACATCCCTAAACAATAACCACAGAGCGAACTATTAACTTAGCATTTATTCAGTGGTTATTAAACTATGCATGGTGCCATACATGTATTTCTTTTTAGATATTAAACCTTATATTGAAATGTAATGACATGTCAAATTTGACCCCTTAGTATGGAAAATTTCTCGTCCTCAGCGATAATTAATCTGGTTATGTTCGGCTGTTTGACTGTTCCTCCATGACGACAAATATAGCGAGGATGTCACATCAAAATGTACTTAAGTTTTTTCCTACAATTTTTAGACAAATGATAAATCAAGAAGTTTGTTCTTGTTTTGTTCGTACAATTACTGTTTATTGTGACTCTGCTCATTGAAATTGTTGGAAAATGTCCATGTTTGTCTTTCATGGACACCTTAAGCTAAAACACTTCAATTTGATTTAAAAAAAAAAAATCTGTCTGTACTGTATATCTGTTTTGATTTGATGAATATTAAGAGCTATTGAAAATAAGGTTCATAGCTGACCTGATTGACAGGAGGGCTTGGTGTAGCCGCCTCAGCTGTTGTTAGGTTGACTGAAAGTTAGGTTGAGACAACATTTCTAGCATGGCGACCGCCATCGACGGGCTTCTAAAGCCCCATGCAGTGACCAGTATGTGACGTCACTCAGGCTTCGTCCACCATCATTTACAGTCTATGATCCAGTGAGTGAATGAGGATAACTTTCCTCAATTACTTTCTTATTTCAAACCATTATATATATATATATGTATATATTATAAAGTTAATAGAGCTACATATAATAATATACAACTTTTTCTAAACATAATGATTATCTAGTGGGTTAGAAGAAACATGTTTTTAATGTTTGATTTGATTGTTATTTCCACACCTAGCTTTAATTCCATTAGCACACAGGTCTAACCATGTTGTAGTAATCTACAGACAGATAATAACAGTGTGTGTTATGAGAATGAAAGAATAGTGAAGTAGACTGACTTCAACTGGCTCAGAGGAAACATTGATAAAGATACTGTGTTCCCCCCATCGTGTAAACCTGATGAGGCAGGGAGCTGGCCTCAGTGGGCTCCTGGTGACCTTAATGTGTTGAAATAAACTTCATGGCACATCTTTAACTCTGTCCCTCTTCTGTAACGTCAGTCACAGATTAAATCAAGCAGAAGTGACATGTTATGAGGTCTTACCGGTGTCTCGATTCAATCTTCTTCCCTCTGTATTTCAGTTCCTCCATCCTCCTTGTCTACTCCACCGCTTATGGTGGCCTGTGTAGAATCTATGTTACAAAAACGAAAAATGTTCAAACAAGGAGCAGAAAAGTGTCGATTCTTCTGATGGCTTTACTCGACATTTATAAAAAAAACTAAAGTGAAATATAAACACAAAAACATAGACATTCTTTAAAACCTTGTTAAGCTTTGACTTCATTATTATGTTGAAATAAAATAAAACTTCACCTTGATATCTTGATTTTCTCTGTGGATCAGCTCTTTCTTTTCATGTATCCAACACGCTGCTTTGTTCCCCCTCCTCCACCGCCAGGCCGCTCCCAAGTTGCAATTTTTCCTCCAAACTCAAAAATCAGCACACTTAATTTTCCTCCCAGGAATGAGATTGAAGTCTTTCCGAGTAAAATAAAGTAATGTGCAGAGTCGATCGTCAGTCCGTCAGTCAGGTAACTTCTTCTGTTAATCTGTTATCTCCAGTTTATGAAAGAGACAACCATAACAGTCAGGCTCAGCCCCTTAATGTATGTGTGTGTGTGTGTGTGTGTGTGTGTGTGTGTGTGTGTGTGTGTCTAATCAAAGTTTTTCAATCATCAGTTTTTATTGTGGGCAATTCAAAGGTACAAGGTTCACTCACACTGCGTCACACGCACAACCCTATCTCCAGTAATTGACACAACTGGAGCTCACGTTGTGCACACATACACACCCATAGAGAAATGCTTATTTAATTAACTAAGATAAACACTTAGTAATCTGCTCCAGAGGTAACCTTTGGTAAAGAAAATGATTCTTAACATCCTTTATAACTTGTGATGATGGTTATGTACTAAACATGCTTTTTAACAAACATGATTGCAAAATAAACAAGTCCAACATGTCGAGTATATTAGAGTGGATAGAGCTTTGTTTATTTAAAGAAGCTATTGTAGGATTTGATTAGCAACGGTCAAAAGTCTTGCATCTTTCTTATTGTAATCTCATTCCGGTTTCAAAGCGGAATTTTGTCCAGCGCCATGGAAACCAGTTCTCTGTGGTTGAATGAAAACCTCACCACAGTCCACTGTCATTTTTCATTTTTGCGGACATGTTCAACATTCATGTCGGTTTAAATGAAAGTTTTGGGCCGTTCATTTATTTTTTTTAAATACTTTAATTTTGTTGTTTAATTTCACTGTCAATCAAACAAAGGTAAGGACAGATCAATCATGGAAAGGAAAATTCACACAAACACTACATAACGTACATGGATGCATCCAGACATACAGAAAAAATGAATGAATTTTGTTTGAGTGGACTGTGTTAGCGATATTTGAAGCCATGTTTCCCCATTCATCTATGTTACCTTCTTTTCCCCCAGTGGTGCCTCATGTCATTGGTTGTATTTATAGTCATTAAGCTGTAGCTTAGTTTTTTTTTAATAATAAGCATCAATAAATATGACTTTTTCTTAATGGTTCAACAAAATCAGAAGTCCCTATTAAACGTTTTAAATTTTTTAAAGTGGCACACCTGTCGTAACAATCCTCTTCTTCCAGCTCATACGACTGGTGTAAATCCTGAAGATGATGAAGATTTCCTGCTGTTATTCAGTTATTCAGTAAAAGGACGCAATGCCTTGCTTGGTCAATTGTTTGTACCTTTGTTCCTGTAGCACTGGGAGAAAGTCTGCATGGAAAAAAGGGCAGCTCTGAAATCTGAGGTTAGCTGACATTTTAGATCATTTTGGCTGCAAGTCACGACACTTTTTCAACAAAAAAACCAGAAAAAGATTCAATCACTCGTCTTAAAAGCTGACGTTGTAGGTATGAAAATACTTAGTGTGTGACAATGACCACTAGGTGTCACTACAGGACTTTGATTGGGTCTGTGCTTGATGATTTTGTGTGTGTGTGTGTGTGTGTGTGTGTGTGTGTATGTAAGAGAGAGAAAGTGAGGGATGAGTGTGTGTAGTGTACATAAAACAGCGATGCACAAAAGTCATTGTATGGGTGCACACTTCATGTGTTTCTGAAGTGGCATGTGTGTGTATGTGTGTGTGTATGTGTTTGCATCTGAAGCTGCTTGTCCGTTTGTTTGTATGTGTGTGGGTGTGTTTGTGTGTGTATGTGTGGAGGTGGCTAAAAGAGCGTCTCAGTCAGGTTGTGGACTCTCATCAAGATGCTCTGCATTTGCATAATAAGCTGACCATATGGTCTACTTGGTGATGGTATCTCCCCCACACCTTCAGGTATTTGAACAGTCTCACGACCATAACACGCAGCAGCGAGAGGATAAGGGGAGAGAGAGAGAGAGGGCAGATTTTATGGGTTTAATTTTGGAGCAGCATGATCACTTGCAGCAAACCCGCTCCAGAAATAAGACCCCCTTATTGTTCATTAAAGGAGTCAGATGGCTAACAGACCACGTGATGTGGTGTCTGACAGGGACTTTGGCGTCCGTCCTTTCTCAGCAGCAGTGAACCCAGCTCGTCAGTCCTGCTCCATGATCTGTGAAATGTTGCTCACATCACAGTGGTAATGTCACAAAGGGCATTGTTAGTGCTATTCACAGCTGATGCCTCTCAGATCCACAGAAAGATCAGTAGCAAGGTGCCCATCGCTGGCTCTGATTTGGACACACTGAAATGTTGAGTGCCAGATAATAATTAGCAGCCATATGGACTCTGTGTTAAGAATAACTACCTGCTGTAGACACACATGGACGGACTATGTTGGCTCTTTCTATATATGGGCTGCTCTGAGGCTGTGAAGTGCTGAGGGAGGTGTAGATTGTGTCAGTTGTGGACTTCTAGAGAGGGTAGACACAAGCCGTTTTTTACATATGCACTCCTGAAAATATCTAGATCATTTCAGGAGGACTGCTCCAGATATTCTCCTGACCTGGCTGTTCACATATGCTCCTCACAGTGGGAGACTATCCCTGTCAGACGGGAGGTGGGCAGGGGTTTTCCTGAGGTAAGACCAAGCGGAAACCTCCGCTCTTGAAAAATGAAGTCAATGCGGAAGTGCAAAATCCTGCAGTTTGTCCAGTGTCTGCTTGAGGCTGGCTCCAGGAACACCGAGAGTCACATACACATGACTGGCAAACGAGCCGTTTTTACAGCATAAATAAACATGTTTACAGCCTGGTACAAAAAAAATAGGCCTGATCAGTTATTGTCATCATGGGCACACGATATACGGGGGGTGAATTTTTAAGAAACGGCTGTTTTGATTTTGTGATCGATACTTGTTAACGATAGTTAGGCGTGTAGCTGACATGATTGACAGGTGGGCGTGATGTAATGGTTCATCAAGAGGCTTAAAACCCGCCTCAGCTCCAGCTCTCAGCCTGTCGTTAGGTTGACTGAAAGTTAGGCTGAGACAGGATTTCCAGCATGGCGGCTGCTGCCAATGAGCCTCTGGAGCCCCCTGCTGTAACAGACAGCTGACGTCACTCAGGCTCCGTCCATTAATATTTACAGTCAATGGTTTTTACACATGCAGACCTTCACTGTACCAGGCCCTGTATGTTTGCCGACACAATAGCCCTGTGTTGATTGCAAATGGCTTTGGAGAAGAGAAGTGAACTTTTTTATGATCGCCAAAGCACAAACAGTGTCTAAACTTATCATTTCTTTTTGTTGTAACAGTGAGACTGTTTTGATTTCACTCATGATGAAGTTGTTCTATATATGTTACTGGATGAATCAAAAGTTAGGTGGAGACTTCATCTTCAATCCCATTCACATTCATTTCCATATTTGTAATTTTCTCAATAATCCAATGTTTTTGCTCAAATTTCATTATAAATATTTAATATCTATATACTTACATAGTACACTTAATTTGCCAATGCCTTTATCAGCATGTATTTACACACTGTGTCCACTAGAGGGCATACCAACATTAAAGATAGCAATGAAGACTAAAAGGCACAAGATAATAAATGTTAACATTTTTAATTTGAACAGAACTACCTGCATCGTTGATTGCACACACTTTATCAATCAACAAATT
This sequence comes from Labrus mixtus, assembly GCF_963584025.1. Taxonomy (NCBI): domain Eukaryota; kingdom Metazoa; phylum Chordata; class Actinopteri; order Labriformes; family Labridae; genus Labrus; species Labrus mixtus. The sequence goes on along the minus strand of NC_083612.1, from coordinate 31,205,289 downwards.
GCCTCTCATGGGCTTGAACCTTTTAATATAAGAATTTAAAAAAATACCCCACACTCACACATTGTGCCTGGCATTTTATTCCAGTAATCCTTTGCTATTTCAACACATCATAAACAGAGAGATATGGGATGTCTCTTAACAAGTATATTTTTCCCGTCTTAAATGACAGCAATCCAAATAAATACAATGAAATGTCCCACAAAAATCAATTGAAGTGCGCCACTTATAGAAACAATAACGTCAAACACTTTAGACAACATGTATACATATATGTATATGGTGGAAAAGTTACATATTGTTGCTTTAATTGAGTCAGGATTTATATCTTTTAATGGGGATCTGGATGCTGTTTATGGCTGAAGTCCACACTGTAAAAGTATTTTACCATGGAGGTAGTAAAATAGTATTTTACCAAGGAATAACCAAAGTTATTAACACCCTGTGCTTTCAATAACACCCGAGAACTTGACCGTACCAAAGAGGAAAGGGGAGAGACATATATTCACATAAAGCAACAAACAAACAGCCTAATGCACAAAAAAAAACCCTAATAACATTTTTAAAAAAGCCCGTCTGGCAGTCTGTAATAGTGTGGTATATGCACAATTAAAATCCATCTGCCCTACCCAAGCTGAAGAAACTCTGACCTTCCCATATGAGATCCCTTTTCTTAGCTGCAGCTCTCATAACATGTTATTCATCCCTCCATCTTGACCTGTCGAGAACAAAGTGACGAGGAGGCTGCCCAGTGTTGGGGTGCGGTCTGGACGTGTGATGAACCCATTCAATGTCAGGGTTTTTTTTAGTCCTGTGGTAGCTGTAATATGTAGAGCCAAATTTGGGCCATCAGGGTTTAGATGTCACTCACTTTTAGGCCCTCCTTAACACCAACCAATGCCAGATTATTCCATCAGCCTCTATTTTCCAAATCATCTACCTTCTGTTGAGCGGTTAAAGAGGCCTCCTTGAAAACCATGTAGCCTATATGTTATCCTCCAGTTCCCAAAAGTGTTTTTCTGCGCTTGCAAGCCTTTAGAGCTGTAGTGCTTTTGTAAAGTTCATGAATGGAGTTAGTCATGCTTTCCATTTTGGTTCAGAAATCATTCCTGATCTCGAAGAGCTGCAGAGCCAAACTCAGTTTGGGGTTTCGTCCGTGTGCTGCTCTTCAGCCTGGTGGTGTGCAGTAGCATATTTTTCTTACTGTACCTCGTTTGTGCGCAGTTAATATAGGAACTTGTCAGAATCAGAACCAGAAATATTTAATTAATCCCACAGGGAAATTCGGTAACTAACAGGAGACACTGTAACAGGCAGCTTGCGCGGTCGGTACACGCACTATTCTTCGCCCCGACATACCTGAAAATTCACAAGTGTTTTATTTTTTTCTCTATTTAACTCCTTTACAGTCAATTTTGTTCTAAAATAGTTAAAGGATTTGGTGCCACGACACGCCTAGTGCACAACATTACATTTCTGTCATGATGTTTAAATAATATCGGCAATGATTCAGAGCTTGATAACGTGCATTTACCAGGGGTTTTGAAGCTGTGAGTTTTGGGACTCTACTTTCTTGCCTCTAGCAGCCAAAAAATACAGCTTTGAAACTACAGTTAATGTGCAATCAAGAAACACATTTAGCTTCCAACTGTGTCAGCAGATACATTCGGATGCCGAGGAGATTATAATGCCACTGAGCAGGATGAATATGCAGGGGAATATTGCTGATCATTACATCAAGAAAACGTAAAGACACAAAGAAAGGCAGTTTTTTTCAAATTATGCCAGCAAGGGCTTGATAAAGGCCTGAGGGCAGTGATCTGCTCTGATTGAGCTGAAAGAATATATTTATGGCAGAATCAATTGATGTAAGGCCTCCTACCGTCTCTCTCTCTCGCGCGCGCACACACACACACACACACACACACACACACACACACACACACACACACACACACACACACACACACACACACACACAGGGATCTGTTGAGTCATTCGTTTGCCACCCCTGTGACCAACTTTAAAAGCAATTAAGAGACATTTTTTTTTCAAATTGGGATACTTATTAGGCCTGTGCGCCATTAGCTGACATTAACGTTTGACTAAACGTGTTCACCCTCACTAGTCTGCACCAGAATTACTAGTCAGATAAATACTTAATTATTTTCATTTATTCCAGCCTGCTATGTCGGTCAGATGATGTGTAAGGTGTAAAACAGTCTCCTGACATACTACTGTAGCTGGTACTGTATAGCTCCATAATGCTCTACTTCCCAGATGTAAACCAGCACAGTGGTCGGATGGCATCTCGTAGGAGCAGCGCAGTTTGGCGGTATTTTGATCTAGAAATTTGGGATAAAGTTGTAGGCTTTGTCGCGTCACAGTGGCAAGTAATCACTTGACCTGATATGGATAATGAGAAACTGGGAAAGAGTTTAGTGTGAAACGAAATGAGGACCAGATCAGGACTGTCTGTCCTGTTTTTTAAATACATTTGATCCAGCAGGGCTCTACCAGACATAACGCTGTTGCTGTTGACACTTGTTATTTGAAATGAATAAAAATCACAATCATGGGAGAGAACATTGGTTGACAGATTAAACACAGATATGGCACATTTCTAATGATATAAAAGCAATTCAAAATACTCCCAACATCACACACAATGGGCGCCTGATCGGAGGAGTTGTTTATGTGGACACCATGTCATGTGTCATGTTGAAAAAGTCATTTTAACACTAAAGGGTTCCTGAAACCATGCAGGTTCTCATTAAAGACACTGTATAAGATCATGGTCCGTCCAATTTGAAGTTCAGCTGCTGTTGATTGATTTTTGATTGTGCATTCGACTGATTGACTTGATTTCTTGGATAAGTAAACCCACACTCTTTGAACTGGATGGTTGGACAAAATATTTGACACACCTTTGAACATTATGCAACACATGATATCTCCAGTTTGGGTTACAACATCACAAATTATCTCAGGGAAAGACAAACATGATAAAGTTGACAAATGTAGACTGAATTTCATGTCTGAAATTGGATAAGTCGAATCAGGAAAGACGATCTTAATTTCATTGTTTGTGGTGTTTTCCAGTTAATCAGCCATTTACCAGTTTTTGCCTACTGTTTGATATGGTATGCTGAAAATGAATGCACAACTGCTGTCTACAACTGCACTACTTTCTGTTGGCCTGGTAAGCCAGCGCTGTGACTCTGTAATTCACCTTGACCAAAGCCCAAAATACACATGATTGAATTTCTCATCTCAATGGCACACTACACAGTGTTTTTCCCCTCCTATATGATTTCACAGTCAGGAGACAAAAGGGGAGTCTAATTCTCTAAGAGACCATAAATCAGATGCTAATCACAAAATAGGCTCTTAACCAGAGCAGGAAACTGACCCTTTTACTCCCCAGCCTCGGTGGCAGATGGCTCACAAATACAAGAGACTGTTATTATTACACCAGCCACGCTAAATTTTGGAATAGTTTAGCCTCTGACTGTTTAGTAGAGATAGAGCAAAGTTTTACTAACTGGGTAATACATTTCCCTTGTTTGTGAATTTGAAGCGTTCCACAATCATTTTTGATAATAACAGTTATATGTCAGGGAACATGTACAGGGAGCGGGTTGTTATGATGGAATAACAATCTGCTTCATTGTTCATTATCCCTCTTATTGTACAGCTACCTACCAAAGATTAGTTTGGCTAAAGACTTGATCATAGCGGCCCTGGGTAAACAATATCATTTGGTACTCTGTGGCTGACGTTAGTGAGGGCCAACATATGCAAGGACTAAAGTTCTTCTGCACTTTGACAGATTTGCATTAATTGTATATTAATACATACTTTCATAATTCATTTTTGTTTAGTGTCAATCGCATGGGGTGGGATCTTACTGTCAGCCATTGCTTGCTTTTAAAAGGAGTTAATCGTATAGTCGTCTGCTCTGTGATGCCAGGTAAGGAAATCACGCTTTGTAAAATGCATGAGAATTGTTGTCTGTGACGCCAGAGTGAAACCTGACTCTGTGAGTCAGGTTTGATTACCTGCAGCGAGAGATTACCACAGATCGCACCGCTACAAGAAGCACTACATGACAGAGGTATACAAATCAAAACAACAGGTGACAGATCACAGTACCCACTGCCTCACTGAGCAACAAAATCACATCGTTTAAAATAGACTGTCTGACGCTACCCTGCTGATATATGTGACAGTGGCTTGACTTACTAGCTGTAGCTTTCTGAATACATTGACTCACGTGATGTACAAAGTATCCTTCTTGTGCACTTGGGTTGTCTATTCTTTCTCTTTCAAATATTACATATAAATATTATCAAATATTAAATAAATCAAATCACAATGAGCTCCAGCTTTATAGGCTGCACCAATAAAATGTTACATACATTAATAACAGTTAGATAATGGAAGCAGAATTTAGATTAGTATAGTTTGATGCTTCTGTACTTTTTGCTTCTTAGTGTAAGGTTATTTCTGCACTGTGGTAAATACTATTGGGCTCCTTTAAAGATCTGAGTTCTTCTTCCACTGTCACTTATCTATATCTTCTTAAAAACATAGTCTTTTGCCCTCTGTCTTTACATACAGTTGTAGACAAAAAAAAAAAAACAAACTGATTAAAAATCCTCCTGGGTCTCCATGTGGGACCCAACAGCAGCTCCAGATGCCGTTAGATAGTCTGTTTGGATCCCCCGACGGTTCGGGCAACACATAATCCTTGGATCATTTACTGTACAAAAAGTAATTAAATTCAGTCTTTAAAAATCTGATTTACTTAGTTTTAAACACAACTTTTGTCTGTTTCATCTCTCTGTGTCTGTATTTATCGTGCAGGTATCAGGTGGTGTTTATGGTTGACTACAATCATATATGTATCGTCAGTAACGTAACAGCCTGCTGTAGTCTGTAGGGCTGTCAATTCTTATTCTTAACTCCAACCTTTATTTCAAACTTTATTGCAATGTTATCCCCAAACAACTCCTAAACTGAGATACACAGATGAAACCCAATGCCCATTTGGTAAATGTAAGGTCAAAGGCAGAAACCCCTAGAAACAATTAACTGTACAGACTTGAGACAGAATCCCATTACTAGGTAGTGAGAAAAGTGAAGCCAAAAAGTTGATAAATTAGAGCAGTATGAGAATGATGTGGCCATTGACAACATAGTGAAAGAAGACCAGAGTCCGGTAAAAAAACAGTAGATCTTTGTTCCAACCCTCACCTATGGCCATGAGCTATGAGTAGTGTCAGAAAGAATAAGATCGAGGATACAAGCAGCCGAAATGAGTTTCCTCCAGAGGGTGGCTGGGCTCAGCCTCAGAAATGTGTGAGGAACATTCGGGGGGAGCTCGGAGAAGAAGCCGCTACTCCTTCTCAACGAAAGTAGCCAGTTGATTACGGACTCTGATTAGGATGCGTCCTGGACGCCAAACTGGGAGGAGACCATGGGGTAGACCCAGAGTTCTCTGGAGGGATAATATGTATGTATATATGTTTCCCCCTCTGGCCTGGGAACGCCTCAGAATCCCCCAGGAGGAGCTGGAAAACGCTGTTGGGGAGAGGGAAGTCTGGGTTGACTTGCTGCCACAAGAAATTGCATGGATGGATGGAAGATGTAATAAAATCATGGCAATGGAGAAAATAACAGATTTTGAAGATGTGTTCACTGGTACTGGCTGTTTAGATGGTGAATAGTGCATAGTAATACACAAAAAAATACCACCAGTGTAATTTCCAAAACACAGAGTCCCGTTTGCTATGATAGCATGTCTATGGGAGGAACTCAGGGATCTTCAGAAAGGAGAGATGATTGCGCCAGTGGAACCTAGCATGGACTGGACTGGTTCACGATGTCTAACTGATAATATCCAACCAGTCCTCTGAATTATTAAAACATGACTTTAGCACACTCCTGGACTCCCTCTGGGTCCTTGCTAAACAGGTTTTTATCAGCTGACCCATCCCTTCTATCAATCCCGGCGTGGGTTGTTTTAACCACACGCTGACTCTCCATACTGAGACATCTCTCTCGTTTTTTGTAAAAAATTCCCCAGATTCAAGCAAACATTGCCCCTCCAAATTTTTCCCATGACTGTGTCCTGTCCGTATCCTAAATTGCACACATTGTCTCTTATGAAACCCTCATCCAGTCAACTGGATATCATACCTATCAAACTGTTTAGAAAAGTCATGGGGAAAATAGGCCCTACTTTACTTTATATAAGAGCCCATATTATGCCCTGTGCCCTGTATGTACCTACTTTTGTACGTTCACAATAACTAAAGTCAGAAAAAAGTGTCTGTTTTCATGTACTGCTCCTCCTTGCTCCCTCTACGCTCTGAGTCTGTCAGCTACACTCTGTTGAGCCCACACTGTTAGACCCCACGTGGGCCAAGTCTGCTCTGATTGGTCTGCAGATCCGCTCTGTCGTTATTGGTCAGTTGCTCAGCACGCGTCTCGGAAATTTCAACATGAGGTGCAGGGCTTGCCATAATGAGCCAATGGACTTAGATCAGTGATCTCACACTGACAATGACGTCGCACTGACACATTTTTATCGAGGGGGGCTAGAACCGAGCGTTACATGCAGCTAATGCTACAGCTAACAGGAGGAGGTAGGAGAAGCCGCGTTTACATGCACAGGACACATGGAAAACACACTAAAGAGCATATAAAACCAGATAAAGCATAATATGGACCCTTTAATAAGATCAGCCAACTCCAATTCCTCAGTATCCATTTCACCATCTGAGTAAGCACTTGCGGCAGAACCAAGGGGCAACCTCCGGTCTCGAAAAATGAAGCCAATGCGGAAGTACAAAAAACTGCAGTTCCTCGAGGTTCCGCTTGAGGCTGGCTGCAGAAGCGCCGGAAGTGCCATAAGCCCACAGCCAAAAAAAGCCTGTTTTTACCACAGGAATTCACATGTTTACAGCCTGGTTCAAAAAACGAGATATATCTGATAAGTTGACGGCCCCTTCTCCTCACTGTGGGGGGGGGGGGATTTTTTTTTATAACTTGTCGGATTTTATTCTATTAAGGAAAACGACTATGCCCATATAAGGGTTGTGTCAGATTTGATTGACAGCTCTGCGCGCTGCATCTGTCTGTCAGGTCAGCAGGTCAGGAGGCTAGCAGCTTGATCCGTCTGATTTCTCCTCTTTTTTACTTCGTTTGGAGAGTTTGTTTAACACATATCTGACAACATACACGGCTTGCTGTGCGGTTAACAGACCATCCAAGAAGTTGATGCTTCAGTTTTTTTCGGTAAGTGATATAGTAGTGTTATATTTACTGCTTACTCATGTGTCGGTATTTATATTTACGGACCTAGCTTGTTTAGCGTTAGCTTGTAAACCAGTCGGCTAACTGTACTCAGTGTAGTCCATTATTTACAGTCAATGGTTTAGAAATGTTTGTTGTTAAGATGTTGAAAATAATGAGTTTGTGTGATGTTAGAAGCTAAAGGTTCAACTCGGTGGTTAACAGCAGACTGTAAATATGGTTATCTGACGTTATGATGAATGTTATACTCCACGTAAATGTCGACATTAAAAAACAAACTTTGTGTAGTAATTATCCGTCAGTAACATAAACTGAACTCAACTGAATCTAATATGCTGTGTAGGTTATAGAGGATGACATTAACATTACATGGTTGATGTAGTGTCTTAAGATTTGTGCAAACTGTTACCAAATGTATTTTTTTTTTACTTTGTGTGAGTTCAGTGAAAATTTAATATGGTTATTAATATAGTTCTTAATCATTACAGATGCTCTTACGCAGAATATAGCAGTAGAAATATAAAATATAAATAACATATGGAATGAAAATAAGATATAAAGCAATTAGTACAAGAAATAGTTTGAAGAATACAGCCATGTACTGAGCTCATGTTAATAATAAATGAGTTACTGTATGTTCTGTACTAAAGCACAGAGAGTTGGGACCTGTTAATGATTTAAATAATTCAGGTTATATTTGTTTCATGTTAACATGAAGTACTATCCACAATAAACTGCTCAATTTTTCCTCCAAAATCTGAGACAATTTGATGTGGAATATCATTTATAAATGTGCTCTTACACACAGATGAATACAGAAAAATAGATGAGAACAAAAAAATGATTTAATGAATAACTGCTATTTTCTCTCTTTCTTTGCCATCCTGAAGACCCCGCACTAAAAGTCCATGTTCTCCTGGATCCATGTCACATGCTCAAGCTTCTTCAGAATGACATTTCAACAGTCGAAGTTCTGGTGAGAGAAGATGGCCAGCAGATAAGACGGCAGTACATCAACGAGCTCCACAAGCTTCAGGAGGAGGAGGAGGGTTTGCACCTTGGAAGACTGTATTCATGCTGTTCAAATAAAAATAGATCTCCTCCAAACAACTTGCAATCAAAACCATTTTCTTCCCATTTAAAACCCTTTGTCCAGTTTAGATGGGAGAAGTTGATATTATGTGATATTGATCTGGGAAGACTACATTTCTAAATCATTTTTAACTGTTTTTATTCACAAGTTATTGATCTTATTTACTCTCGGTGTATCTTGATAGAAGAATGGGGCTGTGTTTAAGGGCAAATTTTTGCAATGACTCTGTTCCATCCCACTTTCAGAAATGAACTACATTAGTATTTGGTAAAATAAAATGTCAAAAGAATAAAAAGTTGTGTAAAAGTAGACTTCCTTCCCTTAGCTGTTGAGCTGAGCATTAATGCACATTTTAGTCTTGTCATTTCAAATCTGAAATGTATACTCATAAGTAGACATAAAGGAGTGCATTTATATAGACATATTTATTTAATCTGAAAAACCACATTCAAAAGAGTCTGTTTTTACAGCAGAGATAAAACATGTTTACAGCTTGGTACAAAACAAACAAATAGGTCTGATTAGCTCATGTCTCGATCGACACACACTGTACGGGGGTCCTTTGATTTGATGAAGGATAAGAGTTATTCACAATAAGGCGTGTAGCTGACCAGCTTGACAGGCAGGTGCGGTGTAACGGTTTGTCAAGAGGTTTAAAACCTGCCTCAGCTCTCAGCCTGTGGGTGACATCACTCAGGCCATCCAGGGGAGACCTCCCTCGCAGCGAGCTGTTGAAGAGAAGCAACCGAAGTCCACCCTAGAAGAACCAACAAATGCAGATGTTGTTGAGGCTCAGGTTTCTTCCTCTGTCTCTGCAGCTCTCTGGGCACCTCGACGGACAAGTCACCAATAATCCACACTGTGTCTATAGGAGAAATACAAAGGTGTTCAATTAATGCCTCAGATAAGACAAAATGTACAGTTAACTACATGTGACAGCTCAGGGTGTTTTTTTGTTATTAGCCACATCTGCAGGAATAATATTGAACAAGGTAGCTGCAACTCATAATAATAGATGCCAGTCTTAAATACTATTTTTTCTAATACTTAAAGTTTTTGGTGTGAAGCTGACACTGTCCACAGACTCCATGACTTCACGGGGTTCTATAGAAAACAAATATCTTATAATAAATACTAAATATTTATTTTTCAATTGTCATGTTCACCCACATCACTGTTGACATCAGTAAATATAAGACACAGACATTCCTCTTTTTGTCAGAACAGTAACATGAACTGTATGCTTTGTAATATTGATTTCTTCTGGATGTCTCAAATATTTATTTACAGTTTATGGATAAAACTTTACTCATGTATTGTTCTTCTAACACTGACAAAGTCTAACTTCTCTGACAAATAACTAATAACCATAATTGTATATTTTAAAAAGTGAAGTTTTAAGACTTTAATTAAATATTTGGGTTGAATATAATTTGTTTTAACTGTGTTGTAGAAAAGTTAAATGTTAACTTACTGTTTATAGAGTTTTCTCAGGACGAGCAGGAATAGGGGATGATAGCAGCCTAGCCGTTAGCTATGCTGTGAAGTGGACTGCTAACGTCAAGCTGAATGGGCGGAGCTAAGTCCCGCCGGTCCCGCCTTACTGCTGTTGCTAGGTTGATCCGAAGTTAGGTTGAGACTGCAAATCCAATATGGATGCGGCCGTCGATTGGACTCATTTGCTGCCTATGTAACAGATAGGTCAGGGTTCGTCCAGTAATATTTACAGTCTATGGGCAGAACCTGTTCTAAGCATGGCTCTAGTTGGCTGCTAAAAGTTTAAGCAAACTTGTTGAATATATTCATAAATCACTGACAGCTATAGTTCTGATGAGTTTGATTCAAACCTGTAGTTCTGATGTTTAATTTAAATGTGTAGTTTAGATCAATTCAATTCAGTTAGGCCCTGTTCACACTTGACTTTTTTTTCATCTGCCAGCACCTTTTTTACATACAAGCCTATGAAAAATGGAAAAAGTATGACGCATTTTTAAAAAGCGCTGCGCCCAACGCCTTTTTCAGTTGAATTATTTCAACTTTTCAGAAAAGCACTGGGTGACGTCAAGCGTCTTTCTGAAAGCTGACCAATCAGGACGAGTAGTAACCTATGTCCCTAGTTACCGGTAGTGATGTGTAGTTCGTGAACGAGTCGTTCAAAACGAACAAATCATCTGGGTGAACGAACTGAACTGAATCACTTACTGAAAAGAGTTGTTCATTTCTCAACTTCAGTTGCGCTCTCCTCTCTCCCGTCTCGTGTCTCTCTCTCTCCAGACCGTAAGAGTCACTCAAAGCCCGCCCTCCCTCCTCTCCTCAGTCAGTACAGTGTGTGTGTGTGTGTGTGTGTGTGTGTGTGTGTGTGTGACTGAGGCTGGTGACTCACAGTCTCGCTCGTTCACGTTCAGTCAGTGTTTCGTTTCAACCATCACAAGCATCAGATAATGTTTTTAATTCCCTTCTGAAGAGAAAATCCTCTTATCTACAGATATAACCCTCTAACAGACACACTTTGAATTCACCAAAGAAGATACACATTCACAGAAGTTATTGTGATGGTACTGAGAGGAAGAGAGTGACTCGGAGCTCCGACATGAATCACTGACTGACTGAGAGGAAGAGCGGATCTCTCGTTCAGTGAACGTACTGAACAGAACGGTCGGGGAAAATAAATGTGATTGTTTTAGCAGCTTTCAGTTTGCAAACTGTAACTTTATCCAACTAAATTCTCAGCTCATTGGTTTATTATTCACCACCGGCTGTTCTCAGTACGATCGCGAGCAGAACTAAACGTTCGGCCGTGTTTCAGTTTATTAAATTCTGATTCACAGACAGAGCTGCTGAGAAGTACTGAACGATTCGGTGAACGAATCTTTTGAACGAATCACTTTACTGAACTGATTCTACTGATTCAGTACACTGAAAAGAACTGCTTTTCCCATCACTAGTTACCGGTGCCCAAAGAGATGTCAAGCACCCAATAACAGCGAACTTCCACCAAATATGTGTGCATTGCGTGTCCGCTCCGGTCCGTGCACCCTCATCCGTCAACACCCACCGGCTGCGTTCTCAGTCTGCAGCACGGAGAGCACAGCCAGACAGCAGGACTACGGAGACAAAGGAATTTCTGCGGTAATGTTACAGATTCACTCGTGACACTATTTATATGGCTAGAAACGGCAAAGTCTGTGCCAGTATTACGGTTAAAAGAGTTACCATGTTAACTGGTGACTGTCAGCCAAGTGAGTCTGGTTGTCGTATGTCACGTGTCCTAACGAAAACCTATTTGTTTAGCTTTCATTTAAAAAGTTTAAGTAATTTTGACATTAATAATACAAAAACGGAACAAAGAGGCATTTGTTAGGACACTTTCAGTCGCGTTTGTCTGAAAGTCACAAGTTAACATGGTCACTCTTTTAACCGTAACACCAGAACGTCACTTCAGCGATATTGCTGATAAATAGAGGAGAATTCCTCTTCTTACACCGCTGTAGGATGAAATTCTACAAACAACCAGACAGCTCTATGTATTATTGATCGGTCTGGGTCGATAATGCTGCTGTTTGAGAAGTGAAGGACAAGACATTCCTCATCATTCAAGCATCTGTGAGTGTTAATTAGCTAACATTAGCTAGTTAGCGTTAGCTGTCCTCTTTTCTGTTTTTTTTCTTAGATTAAATTCTGTAGAAGCAAAACTCTGGCTCGTCTCCTCGTCGGTTTGTGTATCATATTAAACAACATCTGTATTTCATTTGAAAAATAAAAAAATAAAACAGATAAAAACATGTAGGGGGCCACTGAGACCAGAAACTTCTCAGTAGTACAGTGGTAGAGAGCCTTTCTTGCCCTCCAGGTGGGTGGGTCCATAAGTGTGTGATATCGCGTGAAAGCTATGAATCCTCTGCTCAAAAGAAATACTCACAATCCGGTATCAATCCACTATTTTCCATCTCCACGATAAATGTGTTATCACCGGTGTTGGGCAAGTTACTGAAAATAAGTTAGTAGTTACAGTTACTAGTCACTGCAGTCACTAAAGCCTGGCTCACACTGTGTGATTTTTCCCCAATTTTATAAAAATCGGGATGGCATGTCAGCTCACACTGTACGACTGAATCGTTTATGACTGAATCGTTTACAACGCCCGACCAGACCTTGAGATTTATGTGCTCACACTGTACGTCGGGCACAACCGGAGAGTTGACACTTGTATCATCCCCGATGATCGCTGGGCAGATGGGGGACGTTAAAGATTTGCTCTTTGTACCGCTCACACTACAAGATAATCTGAGTAGATTATCGGTTCAGAGCAGCCTTGAGTCGGGAGCGACCCTGCGATTGTCGGGAAGGAAGAATCGTATGGAGCCAGGACAGTGACAGCTAAATGTTGGCATCGGAAATAACATTTGGCATTGAAACACTTATTTTAAACATTTGTATTGGCACTGAAAAAAGTTTCAAAAGAGAACAAAGAACATGAATTAAAAAATATTTTATTTTATTTTGATAGCTTTTGTACGGAGCCCTGGAGGTGATATGGATGTTTGTTTTTTTAACTTGCGCGTGCAAGTTAAGTAAGTCGCACGAGCGAGTTGAGTAAGTGACGCTCCCGAGAGGGGTCTGGCTGAAGACCTCCACTGAGACACCACTACTGTCAGGACCGGACATGACGTAGTTTGTTGTAGCAGTTACGCTTGGAGACAACGATAGCGTTAATAGTCTGTATGCAACACAACGTGCATTTGTTCACCTCTTGATAGTTTTAATATCTTTAGACTTTTATCAAACATATAACCGAATGTGACACATACGATGTATTTGCTGTTTTAAAACTAGTTGAGCGAACGAGAGCTAGTGTGTTATCGGCTTTATTAAACGTTTGGTAGAGAGATTCTGTAGGGGAGGTTAGGTATTTGTGGTTTAAAAAAGGATCAAAGTTTGTAATACAGGGGTAAAGTGTTAACGTTGTTCAAGCGGTTCAGAGAAAATATTCACTGAAATGTGCAGTTTGAACAGCATTGAAAGACGTTACTGATTGAATCTTGTTTAATCTGAACTTCGTGTACCAAGTGGAAATGACTTGTAACAGTTTTTCTGGCTGAAAGCCTGCACAACATGCTGCAGTCTGTATCACTGATCCCTGTGACCTAAATAAACCCACACAACTATCAAAGATGCAGATTCACCTGGAAGTTTGGTGTGTGCCTACAATATATTTGTGTGTGTATTATTAATTGATAGTCACTGCCATTTTTTGTTGCTTGATTTGTTTACATATATGCCAATAATAATCATAATAATAATCGTAATTGTAAAGCACATTTAAAAACCCAAGTTTACAAAGTGCTTTGAAAACTAAGAAAAGTAAATCAAACAAACAGGTAACTTAAAAAGTAACAGGCAGGTCAGTTTCACTCTTCTATTTCACCATGGGGTCTTTAAATTAACCTATTGTAGTTAATTAAAGTTAGGGGAGCACATTATTTCCATGAGAACCCCCAATGTGCGGTTAATGTTAAGACTGCCATTTTTTGAGCTATAATAGTCCTTGATGATTTAACCCTATAATGCCGTGGGTTATTCGATACAAACATTTCTGAGACCTATTGCATCCCCATATGGTGCAAAACTTTGCTCAAAACCCCTTTGTATACAATCTGCTACTTGTCTTCTGCCCCCTGGGGTATACCTTTTGCACTACAATAATTCTGACATATCACACGGTACAATCCAAAATGGCCGAATCTCATTAGCCCCCAGCTGGTTGTGTCAAGGAGAAGCATATTGCTTTTTTGAAGACTTTATGGTGAGATTTTCTTTTAAATATTTACTAATATCTTAAAATGAGCACTTACTCTGTTGAAGCAACTTATAATTACTTCATTTTTTGCATTTTAGTTTATAGAGAAAACGTACAGAAAATGTTTGTATCACATTTGATACAGCAGGTAAAAAAGTGGAATTAAGTGGTAAATCCCTAAAATAAATTTTCTTGGTTCAATATGCATTATTCCTACCATAGTGCATAATACAATGTTTTGATGAATAAATTACACAAATTACAGATTGAAATTTGGTGTTTAGAACAAATAATTGGACTCAAAATTGATAAACCTATGTTTTAGATGGCTAAAAATAATTACTGTTTGGAAAATATCCTGGCCTTCCTCGATAGCAATTTGAGTAACATAGGGGACATTCTCACTCACCACTTTGCAAAACAAAAGGAAAAGAGATTAGCAGTTTATAAAAAATAAAAGATGCAGATGTTATAGATGGGCAAGGAAAAAGGCGTTTTGTAATTGTTATTGCCAGAGTTTCGTGTACTGCCTGGTTATCACATTGCAAAATAAAAGAAAAGGATTGAAAAAAGAGTTTGCCTGACGTGATAATCTCTTGTTTTTATTCATGTTTTTATTTTTAAAGCTAAAAAATCCTCTCCTTTTTAGGGGAGGGGAGTAACTAGAGCCTCTGTAGGGTGACAGTTGGCTTGAAAAAGAAGTGTAGACAAGAAGTGGTAGGATTTCATGCTTTTATGCGTCTCACCCAAAAGGGATGTTCTTTCTATGGAGTATTCAAACAAGCAATGTGCCTTTTTGCTATTAATTTCTCTCATATAACCCTTTCCTCTCTTTTTTCCAAAGATCAGTGCCTGGTGAACAGAGTGTCCAGGATGTGAGGGTAGACCAGTGCCTGATGGGAGGGTGGTGAACAGAGTGTCCAGGATGTGATGCATCCCTCATGATGTTTGAGGCCTGGCAGGGTCAAAATAAAGTTGAACAGAACTTTGTATAATTTATTCTACTTGTTTGTTGTCCCTCTTTTGAAACACTTAATAATTAACTTTGAGAACACACAGATGAGTTTGAACACATACTGGAGTTCATGTATTTTTAAATGAGCCCCCTCATTGACACAGTAAGGTGGTCCAATGGTACAAGGTAAGAAAATAGCCTAATAAGAGAAATAGAGCAAAATATTAAATGATGCCGAGGATTAAAAATATCAAATATAAATGCATAAGGTAAGCTAAAACTATAATGACAAATAAAAGTTAAACTATATTCAGAGATTCCAGACAATAGTACCGTACAGTCTAAGAGTTAAATGATCACTTTATGAAGGAGTGCAGGAGAACTTCCTGTTGTGAAATATGTCAACAGAATGAAACATGGAAAATTGGCCTATTATACATATTAGGATGTCAGAAAGTGAAGAGACTTTGTGAGAAATTGTATAACAATGCCTGCCTTCCATATATGCAAACATTGCTTTAATTATTCATTGGCATTAATCTCTTTTAGTTTTGGAATGCAAGTAGACAAACTTATTTTGTCCTAAAATATGAAAGAAGGCTAATTGCACTTATTTGCTGCACTGTTATATTTTAAGAGGGAATTTTGAATGAGATGAAATGTTTTTCTAAGAAGATAGCCTGTTCCTCAGACTAAATTAGCATTATTTTTCTATGCATTTAATTCACTCTCCTGTTCATCCCTCGTCTTTACTGAATACATCAATAGTAAATAAGATAGGATGTTGAGTAATCCGTTAAATGTATTTATATTCATATAAAAAATGACTAAAGCATTTAAAACGGAATGACTTCCCTATTTTATATTGATTGCATTCCCGTATAATCGTTTGTAAATGAATGAACCGCCAAACCGTCAACCATTGTCACTTATATTGTTCCAGATCTCTCAGATTTCTCACCACAACCACCTTAGCTTGCTCTAGTGGTCCATTTAACTTTAAAAAAAAGTTTTCCATTCCTTGTCCATGTTGCTTGAATCTACTAGGGTTTTCTTTGTTTCAGAAAATCAAACTTACTCAGCGGAGAATTAACAAAAGGAGGAATGAAGAAAATGATGGTTGGATGACAGAACAAAGATGTACCAATAGTGAATCAAGACCACAGGATGGACAGAGCAGAGAGGAAGACTGACAGATGAGACAGAAGGAGAGAGGGATAATGAGGCCAAGGCAGAGGGGTGAGAGGGAGGAGTTGTGCCAGAAAACAGGGCAAATCAAAAGTGGGGAAATTAAAAAGGCAGCAAGAATTGAAAGGATGAAGGAATTAAGGGCAGCTGATAAGAAATGGACAAGGGGACTAATTGAAAGCAAGTGAGGGAGAAAAGTATGGACTTGGGTTGGTGGATGAGGTGTTTGTCAGACAAAGAGAGACGGTGCAGAGAGAAAGAGAGAGCTGGAGTAGCAAAACAAATTAAGAGTGGAGGGAAAAAAGGAACGGGAGGCTGAAAAAGTGACAGAATGAAAGAGTGAAATCAGATGGAAAGGCCTCTCTTGTTCATCCAGGCTGAAAGTTGAATCACAGTTTACAAGCTTCTGGCTTCACACAACTATGTTTTCTGTGTGTGTGTGTGTGTGTGTGTGTGTGTGTGTGTGTGTGTGTGTGTGTGTGTGTGTGTGTGTGTGTGTGTGTGTGTGTGTGTTTGTTTGTGTGTGTGTTTCTCATCAGGCAGTGTTACAGGAACAGAGGCATCAGACCATATGTTTGTATCAGTCAGTCTTGTACTTCACCTGAGTAAATCCACAGATTTCTTGGCTGAAATTGTCTGTTCAAATAATGAAGAAAATATAGCAAGGGACTCACACTGATGTAGAACAGGTTTATTGACAATATGACCTCCCTCTTGCAAGTTTTATTCATGTCATTTCTTAATTATTATTATTTTTTTAATGATCTGTTATCTAGTACAGTGGTTCTCAAACCTTTTAGACTGCGTACCACCTGCAAAAATATTTGGCTCTCCAAGTACCACCATTATGGTAGATGTTAAAATACGTAGGCCTATTTCTACACACATTTTACGCAGAAGGCAAATATATTCATAAAAAGAATATTATTTATTATTGACTGTTGGCAGCCACACTATAGGACTACTAAGGTCTAGCGCTAGAACTGGCACTTAAACTAACACAACTCTGACATTTACCCAAATCAAAAAAAGTGCAGCACAATACAAATGATATACCAACAACCAGTTTGAGAATATTTAATCTCCAGTGTTTCCTACACAAAGACGATACCTGGGCCCAAGTATATTTCCGGCTTGTTCTTATTAATTTTTTTATTTATTCATAAAATTGCTGTGTGAGCACGAGAGTGAGAAAGAGAGAGCGGGTGAGAGAGTGAGCGCGTGAGAGTGCAGGCTCCGTGCAACCAGAGCTTCTGTATTATAAGGCTCTGCGTTCAACATAGCAAAACTCCCTTAAAAAAAATCCTTCTCGACTCCTGCAGAGTGTTAAGACCGCAAAAGAGAGCAGAATCACATCAGCTTCAGAGCAAGAGAGAGAGAGAGAGAGGGTGAGCGACTGTTCGTACACTCTTGTAAATGCATCACAGTGGAAGCTTCTCCTGGCTCTGTTTAAAAAATCTTTATGTACAGCTGCTTGCCGCCGACTCTGTGCTGTACTCCAATAAATAACAGAATATCTGTTAATGTAGGCCTACAGCTGCTTTCTGTTGATTCAGTACTGAACTCCTATAAATAAGGGAATATCGAGTGTAACTTTTCAAAACGTGAGGCGTACTCCTGTTGTTTATGTCTTATGTCTGAGCATAAATTGAGAAGATTAAAGTTGTTTGTTGCAAAAACTGGATTAATTTAGAGGGGAAAACACATTTGATATACTGTAAATGCAACCCAATAGCCAGATAAGATAAGAGTACAACAATAAAAAAAAAATTGGCGTTTTATGTTGAACGTTTTTTTTTTTTTAAATTGTGGAGATTCCTTTGCGTACCACCACAGGGAGCTCGCGTACGTACCATCGTTTGAGAATGACTGATCTAGTCGGTACGTTTGTGTTTGCAACACACAACCCAGGCATTTACAGTAAGGCAGCTGAGGAGTCTCAGGGCGCAAATCCGTACCGTACCTAAGCCCGCTTCACTTCTGAAGTCTGGTTCATTTGACTAGTGAGTGCTCCGATCCTTGCTGAACCACGGTACACTTCCTTGGCCCTGGCACGGTTGGGAGAGGTGTGCTTCGGCACGGTGCAGTTCATGCACAAGCACAAATACGCTGTCACAACGTGGACATGAAATAATCGATCCCTGCCTCCATTATCGAGAAATCATAAAGTGTTATGGCTGTATCTGACTAAAATGACTCAAAATAAGCCACAAAGTCAGTAAGGTAGCGATCATGTTCTCGCTATCATGAAGCTATCATGTGCGCGTCCCTTTAAAAAAATATGTTTTTTAGTCCGCCTGTCTTGAAAGCTAAGCACACTTCATGATCACGTAAAGCCATGCATGTGTTGTATAATGAAGTTGTGTATAGGTTACTGTGCTCAGGCCTGGTTGATCCTGGAACAGTGTGATTGCAGGCCAGTGGGGGAATGGGGAGGGGAGGCAATCGTGCTTTAGCACGGTATGGAGCAACTTTGCCTAGTGTGAATGCGCCCTCAAGGACAAATGTCTGCCAGTGTTAGGCGTCCGTCACGCTGCCAGTTATTATATGTTCATGTACGAGTCGAACAATTACACCAAATAACATGTCAATTTAAAAAAAAAAAGAAAGGTTATTTCAGTTAAGTGAGTTATTGTCATGGTAATTAATAAAGTTCATTTTCATTTCAAGTTTAGTTTTAAGTAAAGTTTTGATGCTATTATAAGGGGTGGATTGTCCTGATTGACACTCCCACTCCCCAATCAGAGGTTTTGGAAGGCACTTAATTTGAAGGACCCTGCATACGAGTGCTCAAATGAAGTTTTAGTGTGTATGG
Organism: Labrus mixtus; assembly: GCF_963584025.1. Lineage (NCBI taxonomy): Eukaryota > Metazoa > Chordata > Actinopteri > Labriformes > Labridae > Labrus > Labrus mixtus. The sequence continues at coordinate 31,186,121 of NC_083612.1, read as the reverse complement.
AAAGCATGTGTAGGGGGTGGTTTGAGAATGACCCTGTGGAACCAAATTGCAAGATGTCGGCATCAGTGGCGGCTTGTGAATTGTTCTCCAGTGCGGGGCACAATTACTCACAGGTGGACCAGGATGTATATCTTAGTTTGTTAGCTTGATGGTAACACATCCTTGAAAATGCCATTAACTGGCTATTGTCCAGCTGCAACTGATCAGTACCCACCTTGGAATATTTGGCCTCACCTTTGTCCAAAGAAAGGAGGTGGAGGTACACTGATCTTTTTTTTTTACTATCAATTAAAAATAAAATGTATAAACATGGCAACACAGATGGACCAGGAATTTATGAGATTAACAGAAAACTGGAAAAGCTAAAACAAAAATGTATATCAAAGTTTTCAACTTGATAAACACTCTTAAAGGTCAGTGTGTTTTGCTGATTAAGAAGTCGGTAGTGTAACCACCTGTGATTTTTTTAGGAGCAAAGTGTGAATAGACATGCATCGTTTTATTCAGTGAGCAGGAAAGTTTATGATGCACTTCATTCTGTTGCCCGAGATGTCCTTCTCATAGCCTTGCTGAGCTGATGTGCTCAATTTTCTGTATAATCCAGAAATGGAGCAAAGTGTATTATTAAACCTCATTTCCTATTTCTGTTTAAAAATAACTTATATGTTAATCTATATAAAATAACAACTCTGTTTGGTTAGGGAAAACACTCAGCTGATGAGTGGATGAATGCAGAGAAAGTGTGTGTGCGCGGCTACAACACTCAGCTGATGAGTGGATTAATGCAGAGAAAGTGTGTGTGCTCTGTTGCGGCTTTAATTATTCCAGGACCTCTTTGTACCCCATATTTCATTTATGACCGTTGCAGTCACCTGATGTGGCGTTTGCATTTGCAAATGATCTAATCTGTCATAATGATTCTCACAGAAAAGCACAATGAGGTGTCAGGGAATGATAAATTGGAGAGGGCACAGGGCCCACTATACAAGGGTCGGCACTCCTGCCAGACGCAGCAACCACACAATAGGGGTTTGTAAATGATGCCGGGACAGGAGAGCATGCACTGTGTGGAGGCCCAGATGTCCACTCAAACTCGAAGAACCATTTCTCCTGTAAGGTGAGATGTATGATGAGGGCTTTCAGAGTTACAATCCAATTTATATAAGCAATAAGGGCTCATTACGAAAGTGGACTGAAGCGATAGGAAACATATTTGTTGTAAAATGTGGCTCAGCGTTGTTCATTAAGTGGATCTGTTACTAACATAACTTTGACTCACTCGTTTGGATCGAGCCCTCAAATATTTCATCTATCTTGTCCGATGTTTAAGAGAGTCCTAATGATAGTGTTTAATTTCCAATGTTTCTTGAGGAGTTAAGACACGGATAAATTAGTAAGCAAATCAGAAAGCAAGATACAGCAGCTGTAATTCTTTATTCAAATACCAAAGAATATTGAAGAAAGTGCAATATTTATTCTACTGACGGGAAAATCTGTTCCTGGGTTAAAGTTATCTAATACGGATACCAGTATTGAAAGTGTTTCGGCCTCTGATTCAGCCTATAATGTGATATCAGGTATCTGCAGTATGCCAATCAATGCTCTGATCAGGGGGGCTAATATATAACCTGTTGGCTCCCCCAAAAAAATGTTTTCAGGTAAATATACATGTTTCTGCACAATCACAAAATTGATGGGTGATACTTTATTTTCTTTATATGATCATTAGCATATTTTTAACGAGACCAGGGGTGAAGCAGCAGTTTTTTGGAGTGTTGGGGTAATAAGGGTAGGACATGAGCATCACAACCCCCCGCCTTCCCTAAGATTGATTCTTACTCATTAAAGATAAATTGCAGGCCTATGTATTTCCATTTCTATAAACATTGTTGTAGTATAATGTCTTATGTGTACATAATCTTTTTTCCCAGTATTTCTGTCTCGATACGATCGTTACAAAGCTTCAAACTAACTTATTTTGACTGCTCAGCTCCCTCTGTCTCATTGAAGTGGAGGCCTGTTGAGATTCTCTGTCCTAAAAAGCAGAATTTAGGGGTAAAGGAGGTTGAGATGGTGGAGGAAAAATAGCGTTTTAAAGGTAAAGGCTTTTAAGATCAAACTGTACAAAAAATTTGAAATCTGATGTTGCACAGCTACCAGTGAACCGAATCTCTCCTTGTCTTTTTTTCATTCTTGTTATCTCCAAGATAAGAAGTCAGCTATGTGGGACTGTTTTCTTAATCCCGCTCCCTCCCGCTGGATTTCAAACCATTACTTCCCGCTCCTGCAGTGTGTGCCATCCACTGCTGCCCACTCCCACAACGTGTGTCAAATCCCGCCCGCACCTGACCAAATTCTGACCATTAAGTTAAACATTAAGGATAACAAACGCTGTGTTCAGTTAAAGGACAGATGCAGTGCTGATGTCCGCTTAAATTCACTTTGTCACTGTAGGGCATTATTTCATATTTTGAAAGTAGGAAAGCCGTGTGAGGTGATGTTTTTTTTTGGAGAATCAACTTTCCTACATAAATACATAAGAGGGATCTGTATGATTCTATGATGTGGTTGTGGTTTATTTAAGCAGATGTTAAACCAAAAGGAGAGCACAGGTCACAGCTGTGCTTCAGGTTGTACCACTCTTAGCAGGTTGCTAATACAGACTCAAATCATTTTCATCCTTAGACCAATATTACAGCGTAGACCTTCATTTCAGGAACACACTCGACTGTGTCACTTCTTCTTTGTAGCTACTGTCCAAGTCCTGCATGCCATCACAGACACACTCTGAAGATTAGTGGTGTGCGATATAACGATCTTAGAACGTGAAGGATTTTAACGTGCTGACGAGCTGCCAAAGCAGAGAGATCATAGAACCGGGCTAATGTGTTTATTTTATCATGCTGCAGTTTATGCTCCGACACAGACGCTTTTGTGTCCTTTTTTGCTCCGCAGCGGAGAAAAACTAAAACTTAAGAGTAAGTCTGCAAAAACAACTCCATCCCGGTTATATGCAACTCGAACTGTTCTGATATTTTTCCAAACCGACACGCCGTGAGCAACAGTTAACTTATCCGCATAGTTTGCACAGTTAAGTTTACATCTCGGATAGCGACACAAGAAACTGTTTAACGAGCCGGAGAGACGTTAACAGTCTGCAGAGAGACAGACAGAGCGGAACTCAGACAGTCAGTGATGAGAGATATAACCCTGGTGTTTAAAATGTTGCTGTCAGTGTTTTCTGCTCTCTCTCCGTTTACCTAGTTACTTATCAAGCTTCTCCACCCGAATCATGATTTCATATTTTTTTCATATCGCCCACCTCTGAAGGACGTGTGGAAGATAACTGTGGGTGGCAGTATCTCAGTCTGTAGGGACTTGGGTTGGGAACTGGAAGGTCGCTCGTTCAAGTCCTGGTGCGGACAAAATCTGGAAATTGGTCTGTTAGCTGGAGAGGTGCCAGATTACTTCCTGTACTGCAGAGGTGCCCTTGAGCAAGTTCAGTTCTGACTTTTGGAACAGACATTAAGAAAAGGTCCCGAGATCGAAGATTATAAATCCCTGTACTCTTCTGACTGATGGTCAGAAGGTATGAAGGAAGCAGACCTAAAATAGACTTGTAGATTTGAGTACGCCAGTGTTTAGGTCTGCGTGGGGTTAAAGAAGTCCATAGGATCTTGTCTGTGCATGTGTTTGTATTTCAGTCTCAAGCACAGAGTGTAAAAATAAAATTTCCACTTGCAGGTTCAGTATATCTTCTTAACATTATAAATGCTGTTGATTGATTTCATGTGCCAGCTGTAAGGTGATGGGTCCACACAGTTTGAGTAAAGGGTGTTAGCTGCAGAACGTCTTGCTTATTATTTCAGTGTTCATGTAAATACACGAGAGCGGCCTCGCAAACATCATGAGCAGCCCCCCTACCCAATCTTGTCAAGCACTGCATGCTGCTGCGCATGGTTCTTTGAAATTTAAGTTTGCAAATCCCACTATTTTTTGCGTATATATATATATATATATATAATATTTTTATTGCTAATCTATAAGTATAATGCAGTTTTTTTTCTGCCACCTCTTCACTTGTGTGTCTCCCTGTGGTTGGCATGGGTACAGACGATATCAAATAATTGAGCCGTGGTCTGCTAACTGTCTTTCTCTGAGTAATTAAATCTGTGTGTCGTGCAATTACGATAATGGGTAATCTGATTTCAGCTACAATAAGACATAATCTTATTATGCTATGGGCATTATAAAGTTATTATACCAGTAATGCAACACCTGGAAAGCTTCTCTGTTTTTGTGTGTGAGTGTGAATTTGAGAGAGGGAGGCAGAGGACACATCTTTAAACAGAGAGCGAGAGAGAGAGAGAGAGACGTACACAGGGAGGCCTGTAGACAGTGAGAGAGTTTTTGTACTTGTGCAAGAGAACTTGATTAATTTTATTGGACCTGACCCTCCAAACAAATCCAATATAACTGTCTGCTACCTACTTATACAGCAATCCCACCGGTATGTGTGTGTGTGTTTTTGTTTGTCTGCCTGACAGTGTGTGTCTATTCTGTAAGCATCCAATAGGTCATAGCGTGGGTCAAGGTGACTTGGTGAATCAAAACAAGCTAATTAGCAGCTAACCTAATTAGCTTGTCTAACAACGCAGGTAGAAAAGAAAAAAAGAGAAAGAACGACAACATTCACCCCTCCCTGCATGCGCCTCCCTCCTCTCATTCCTTAATGAAATATGTGTCTCCTCTCTCTCCTTTCTTCTCCTTATCATAATCAGTCTCTTCTGGGCATAGACTCAGAGTCTAACCTCCTCAAAGTCAAATTACCTTCCTTCCTCCCTGTTTTCTATCTCTGTTCCTGTCCTCAATCTACCCCCATTTTTCTTCCTCTCACTTTTTTTCAAAGCGGTCAGTTCCTGAAACTTCCTCTGCCCTCTGTCTCACCCAGCGGGGTGAGACACCCTCCTCCCAAGGGCCCTGTTGGAGGTGATATGATGCTTAATCTACACCGTCGCTCCCCCCCTATCCTGTTGGTGTTTAATTTTACATTAATGACAAAATTAGGGCCCCATCGATATGGGATTTTTGGGGCTGATATCGATATTGGGGAAAAAAAAAACCAGATACCGATATATCAGCCGATACCTTTATTACTTCTATGTTCGATCTGTAGCGATAGTTATAGATTGACACAATTATTGCATTGATACCTCAAATGCAGTTGTAAAAGACTTCTGGAAAGGATATATGGTGAAGAAAGCAAGATGGTGACTCAACAGAAATGTAACTGTGAATGTACGTGCATCACCTCTTGACACTCTAGAGCAATCATTCCCAAAGTCTGGGTCCCGACCCACGGGTGGGTCGCCAGAGATTTTTTATGGGTCGCCAAATTATTTTTCAGAATGTTTACACTACAGTATTTAATGTGACATTTCTGCCTGCAATACACATTTAAGCCACATGGGGGAGCTCCGCTATGTCACACTTTCCCTCTCCACCATATTAAAGCAAAAAATAAGGCTCTTCCACCAGCCACTGGATGGCGGGAGAGATAAAGTCACCGTCATGGATGCTTGGCTAATAAAAAAGAAATGCGATGTTCCAGACCAGACAGCTACCGAAGGCCCACAGGGGCAAGCATGTGGTGAAAACCTGTGTAGGGGAGGTGAAGTGACCCCTTCACGGCTCGTAAACCAGACGGATGACCAGTGTGAGTCCAGCATTAACGCTAGCCACGCTAGCATTAGCAATCGACTCAACCAACCGGCAGAGGACCGTACAAAGGGTAGGCGGCTTGAGAAATCAAATGAAGAGCCTCACGCCAAGAAGAAAAAAACAGCTTCAAGGCCATACAAAGACTACTTTTTGAATTATGGTTTTGTGAATTGTTCAAATCATAACCAGGAGGCACGGCCGATGTGTGTTATATGTAGCGAAACACTAGCAAATGAAAGTTTAAAGCCAACCAAACTTAAAATACATTTGGAAACACTTCACCATGATCTTGTAAACAAACCCCTGGATTTTTTTCAAAGGAAGGCACAGGAAATTAAAGCATCAGCTGATGTTCTGCGAAAAAATGTGACATTAAATGACAAAGCAAAGTGAACTTTATTAAAGGCAGCGCGCTCAACAACCGGCTTTTTGACCAGATGTGCGTTGACATGGGAGTGGAACACACGCACTTACTGTATCACACAGAAGTGCGCTGGCTGTCCAAAGGAAGAGTTCTTACAAGAGTGTATGAACTAAGAAACGAAATTCATGCTTTCCTCAACCAGAAGAAGTCCCCCCTCGCCGATTTGTTCACTGATGATTGGCTTCTCACATTGTCATATCTGGCGGACATATTTTCATCTCTCAACGAGCTGAATCTGAAGCTGCAGGGACACCACGACGATGTTTTCCGTAACTCGAAACATGTAATTGATTTTCAAAAGTCACTGAAGCTGTGGCTTGCGCGATTCAAACAACCAAAGCCAAGCTACTATATGTTTCCTACTGTTTTACAGCACTCAGAGGAAAACGATGTCACTGTCGCACAAATGAAACAGCTGACCGGACTAATTCAGACACACCTGGGTGCATTCATTGATAACTTTGATCGCTATTTTCCAAAAGAAAGATTTGAAAAGTTGAGTGATAAAAGGTGGATTCAAAACCCCTTTGAGTTCGAAAATCCGGAGTCACTGCTGGATCTTGACCTGTCACCAGCTGCAGAAACAGAGCTCTTACAGCTGTGCAGTGACGTCACGCTGAAAAAGCGACATGAACGCATGCCGTTATCTTCATTCTGGATAAGCATCGCATCTGAATATCCTGTCCTGAGTAAGTCTGGTATTTTGCTTCTCATCCCTTTCACAACCACATACAAATGCGAAGTGGGATTCTCTGTGTACACAAAAATGAAGACAAAATACAGAAACAGACTGGACGCTGCGCCCGATATGCGCGTTGCTCTCTCATCTTGTACACCGGACTGGGATACAATTCTGAAAAGCAAGCAGGCTCACCTGTCACACTAAAAATGTAACTAAAACTAAGAAGAAAAACACGTGCACAACTGCACAATAATATATTTGGAGTAGGCCTAAAAAGATAGGTATATTTGGTATAAATATAATCCAAAATGGGCTAATTTGATGTGGAATAGACCTGATGTTGAATTGATTGTTTGTTATTTATTGTTTGATGTTTTGCTGAATGACCTGAATTTATTCACAAGCTAGTAAATAGTTATGAATTTGACAAAAAATTGTGTTTTTCATATTATTGAATGTTTGTATTTGTTAAATCCCCTGTGTATAGGCACTTTGTTTTGTGATTGTTGAGTTGTAAAGTAGGCTACACTTAAAAATGTGTTCATTATTTTGGTGAAGGTATGAAATCAAATCAGGTGACCTGTTAAATGCATTTATTCCATCCTTTAAAAGTATTTTCAAATTGTAAGACTAACAAAAACGTGTGCAAAGTTGTACAAAAGATGTAAGATGATGCAGAAACATGATTAAAGAACCTTTTTTTGCACAGTTACCCTGTCAAATTATATATAGATTAGACATATTTTGGATTGGGTCGCCATGGCTTGTATCTCTGAAAAGGTGGGTCACCAGAAAAAAAGTTTGGGAAACACTGCTCTAGAGAGTGATATTGCTTGTTGTAATCTGTATAGCACACTGCTGGTGAAAGAGAACTTCTAGTGTAATACAATGAAACTCAAATGAAATGCTGTTTGACTGGTGAAATCAGACGATACAGATAGTCACTGGATGTACAAAAACAAGCCAATATTATCGGCTGGCTGATTAATCCGACGGGCTCTAGACAAAATACTAAAGTATAATTGTATAACAGTCACATTAAAAAAAGTTCTCAGGTGTTTTAGAAACAAAATTTCAACAGCTGCTATAATGTGTCAGCTTGGACATTTTACACTTTCTTGATCAATGAATTAAGAAATGTTCTGAACAGTAAATAACAGTTCAGTCAGTGGAGCGCAGTAGATTAATAGAAAACAAAACTGAACGCAGTGGAGCAAGTGAAGTGGAGAAATAGTAGAAAAATAATGAAAAAGCAAACAGAACAGAGCCTGGTTATATAAAATCAATAAACAGTCATTCTGATAGAAATATGTACAGATGAGTTTAGAACTGGATGATAAAAGACGGAGTGTCTCAAGATAACATTTGTTATGAATTGGCGCGATACAAATAAAGATTGATTGAGTGTGTTGGAGAAGAATTGATCCCAAAGCAACAAGAAATAGAGAAATAAACATCTGAATCTTTGATATGATCTGTATGTAATTACTTCTGTTCATCAGTAAGACTTGATATTTTGAAATTAAATCCAAGTCTGGCATTTAAAAAGCTGACATTTAAAAGTGAGCCTTTTCACACAGTGTAAACACATCATGAATATAAAAACTCTAACCAGTTTGATTATTTGAGTTTTAAAATAATGCTTACAGAGACTATAAAGAGTGAAACATACTTTGTAAAAGATTACTTACATAAATATAGGTATTACAAGCCTCCACGTCATAATGCATACATACATACATCAGTGTTTCACAACCATTGACGATACTAAGCGGGTTATTAAAAGTGCGTCTTATACACCGGATTTTACGGTACATACATACATACATACATACTGTACAGACAAATAAAATGACACACCATCTATCACCATCTCTCAACAATAGGACACAGAAGGCAGCAGATGAGATAAAACTGAGAGGAGGGGCGGGAGGGTTAGAGTCTGCAAAGATTAATTCACAACATTTGAGTTCCTTGTTTGAGTTCCGTCGAGTTATGGATCGGCAGCATCCAATTATAGCACAGTCAACATTCAAAGGGTGGCTCTTTGTCATCTTAGATTATATGTATTATATAACATTTTTATTTGAATTGTCATGTACACAATTGAGACTAGGGGGATGTTAAGAAGAAGTGAGGAGGAGGGACAATTGTGAGATCAGTCTATGATGGATTTTTAGAGATATTTGTCAGTTCCTTCAGACTGACGGCCCAGAGCTCCAAACTTTAGTATTAACCAAAAATTAACTGGGTTAGATGAAGTCTTTATCTACAAATTCAAAAGTTTTGGTAAAATTTTAGTAACTTAATAAACTATAAGAAGCGGTATATAGTAGAATGCTGGCTCTTTATTCATCATTATAAAACATAACTTATAATAATGATAATAATAATACCTAAATCCACATGTCTGTATTCTAGGACAACCACGAATGGATGCCTTTTAACTAATGTAGGCATTTACATTCTCATGAAAAAGCACAATAGCTACAGTGGCCCTGAAGGTCAACTGTCTAAATATTTCATGATTGTGAAAAACATTTCACTACATGCAAAAGTATTTAATGAAACACAAAAACATTTCAGGGACTGAGAAATATATTCGACCTGCTGCAAAAAATGATATACCTGCTGCGAAATATATTTCACAAACCAGAAAGGGTATGCCCGATACTACTTGTTTGTGACTAAACTGAAGTCACGCCAGTACAAACATGTGACCTGTCTTGTATTGTCTCCGGTGTGTTGTCTACGATGCTAGTTTCTTAGATTGGCTTCGGATGTTGACCGTTGACAGGAGAGTTTTAGTGTGGGAAGACAGTATGCCTCAAAGTACATTTTCCTAATACTTGGATACTTGTTGTGCAGCCAGAACTGTGTAGTGCTCCAGTCCTGGACTTGGAGCACATCGACTATGTTTTTAGTTGTTGATAGTTTGGAGTAAAGACCATCACCTGTGTTCACCTGCATGCGCGTTTACATCTTGTTCAGATCGCGATGATGCGTGGAATGCATTTGTTATAGGCAAACGGCGAGCGAATTGCACATCTTTTTTTTAGTTATTAGACACCTGCAGCGGTCTTAACTGATCAGATACGGTCAGTCAGTGCGTCTCCACATAAAGGTAGACGCGGTGCTCATGTAAGCAGGACGGCAGCGCTGTAACTTAATTTACAAGTGAAATCTCCTGAGTGACTGTATGCTGACAGGATCAGAATCTAATGTTAAGAAAGGAAATGTGTTTTCTGCACATCCCAAACATACCACACGAAGTACATACAGTGAAATATGTATAATATATCATAATATTTGCTGCACTATTACTGCACACAAACCTTTGACTAGATCAAAGGTCCATGGTACATCGCAGCGTTCAACTTGACCCAGTTCCGATTTAACACCCAGGCATGCGTCATTCATTTTTGGAATAACGACTTGGAAAAAATAGTTTGGGATGGAATCTGATTATGTTAGGCCAAAAGTGTTCATTAGATTCAAAAAAATTATTTGGTTACCGTGTTTATAGGCATCATGTCCTTAGCCAAATAACCAGTAACGGCCGGTGTTACTTCTCTGTGGCGTTTGGGTGGCTCAGCTTTTCTTAGATACAAGCAGTGAGGGCTCCAAGGAAAAAACGGTTGGGAACCAGTGGTTTTCTTTCTGACACTTCCACAAAAAAACCCTAAAAGACAAAAAGTTGAAACAGATTATCGATATTCTGACTGAGCTGAAGCCATGTCCACCACAAACAAAAGGGAGCCCCCTTAAAGAGCATATTGCAGGTTCATTTTTTATTTCCTCTGCTGTGATTTCAAACCATATTTTACACGAAAGCCAAAGCAAAGGTCAACGAAGCACTAGTCACTTCAAATGTAGAGAGTGACCAGGAAGAGGACATTTCTGGAAGGAAGATTGTTCTGCCTGCGCGGTACCAAGAATCATGATAATCTTAATCAATGCAATTGCATCAATGTGTTTCCTCTTTTTTTTCAGCATTGCTGATAAGTTTGTTATATGCAAAACACAGCTGATGTTCACCGTTTGTCCTTTGTGTTGTGGGGACACACAAGGTCACATAGAGCATCAGGAGGGAACTTACTTAAAAATACAGCAAGTAAGTGGCTATTTGTAAAGACCACTGACATCAAAAGTGGGATCATAAACATTCATGCACAACATATTGTGATGTCAGTTTTTATGTTTATGATGGAATTAGGATAATTTCATTTTTTGAAATCACCTGACTGTGTGAACTAAAGTTTTGTTTAAAGTTGTATTATTTTCTGCTTTTCATGTTTTTCTCCTAGGTGTGTGCGTTCTGTGGGTATGAGCAGTTTTGGCAGAACCAGCCAATGCTACACCGAAACATGCCTGCATGTAAAATACTACTGAGTGGGGCCATCCACTGTTCAGGTTTCATGTCAACCCAGACGATAAGGATGCTAAAACTCTTTGGGCTTCAGCGCATCAGTGCGAGCAGGGGTGTAGCAGCGATTTTAAAAGTGCGGGTGTTCTAATGCTAGTATTACCACCCTCTAGCAAATCAACACATTCTGTTTCATTTAATGTCCAATAACTAATGTTAGCTAACACATCACACAACAAGACAAAGTTAAAAAGATAAATAGACACTAACTTTAGGAACATCCATTGTGAGTAACCCAGTTAGCTCTAAAAACGAGATTCAAAACTGCTCTTTGTGATGCTTTTATTTTGCTTTTCTTATTGCCTCATGCCTTAGTCTCTTTATTTCCGGTCTTCATATAAAATGTGCTTTTATTTTGAAAAACTATCGTAAAGTTACGGGAGTAAATAAATACAGCTAAAAGAACAACCAAGAGGAGAAAATGTTACACTTACGTTGTTTTGTGAGGTGGATTTGTCTTAAAAACATCTGTTTGAGTGACTAACTCTCTTTCAGAAGGATGCTACATGTAGTGGATGAATACATTTGTTAGCTCTGACTCAGCCAGTTATGAGTGACAGGAGGATTAAATTCACGTAACTTTACCGTGCTTCAACTGTAACCGAACATCTATGATTGGCTTAATTGTCACTTAATAAATCTTACTTGACCAATAGGTTTTCATCGATGACTCCACTGGTAAAAAGTGTGGGGGATGAAATTACGTTTCAGTGAAAGTGTGGGTGTCGCAACACCCACAACACCCATGTGTGAGACGCGCCTGAGTGCGAGCACCTTCTTCCGCCATCAGCACCTGTACTGAATCCCCTCCATCGTGCAGGCAGAGCTCATCACTGAACTGAACCAAATGAGGGGTGGGCTAATCCTCTCTGGTGACTGCAGGTAGTACACATCAGACTGTATAGAAAATGGGTCTTAACAATATTTGAAGATGTAATATACCGCATTGTATTTGTGGTTTAATGTCTAAATTGTACTTTTAGTATAAAAAGCTTTGGATGCTCCTGCAAAGGAGCGGGAGTAAGAAGACCTGACACTGTGGAGGCCACCTATAATAAATCATCTATACTAGACTGCAGCTTCCACTCCAAATGGGGATCCAGATGGGATGGCGGCCAAGTGGGAAAACCTAGTAAACCATGTTCAGGACATCCATGAGCATGGCAATCCTGCATTTCCCAGACGTGCACATCCACCTCTGGAGGGAGTAGCAATGAACGGGGAATGGCTTGAACCAGGTAGAGTATACCTCAAAAATAGTTGGATGGAGTTTCTTGTGTTGCTGCTCTTTGAAGGCAACCTTAAATAATTGTTAAATTCTCATCAGCTTCCTCATTTTAACATCAATGGCAGTCGAGAAGTAGTGCGAACCAGTGATGGCAAAATGTGTTATGCGGTTTGCTACCCAAGGTTTCGCAAAGGTAACTGGGTAGTCCGCCCTATCAAGGAAAAGCCATCATACGGTTGTCTGCTTGTCATTAAATATAATTTTTTTGTGAGCCAGTGAACATATACCCTCATTGAATTTGATCAAAACATATTTTTCTTCCTCAGAATATGCATTTTCCCTGACGGAGTCACTGACAGAGTCCTACACCAGATCCCTGCAAGCACTACAGGGGACCAGTGCTAGCTTGTCCTCCACTGCACCTTCCCCTCTTTCCTCGTTGTGCCAAAGGGAGGATGAGGCTGTTGGGCTGTGTTCTGTGTTGTGTCTCCCCTCCCTCTCTGTTTCCTTATGTCTGACAGGTTGGTGCTCCGCCCATCTCTGGGGGAGATGGGATAATTGGAATCACCTGTGTCAATCAGGCTGCATGCAGCAGGAGAATAAAAGGCACTGTGGGCAGTGTTTGAGGAGAGGAGTTCATTTTTGTGTGCTGGGACTCTCTGTGAGTGCCAGATTATCTATCCATGCGGTTTCTAAATTGTGTACCTTTTTGATGCAGCTAAATCTTGTTTGCTGTAAGTGGGCTTCTTGTGTAATTAAATACATTCACTTTACTCTGATAACGAATTCTGGTCTCCATCGCTTCATTCCGGGCAATTATAATTTGTTGTTCTCCGCATCCCCTAGGGCTACGGGGAACGTAACAGGCTGTATCTTGAACGGCATTCAAAATTTAACAAATTACTTCCCTGACAAAATTTGAAAATACTGCGATTTTCTGATCCCTCAAATTTTGCTTTCACGGGTTGTGTTTTTGACTGAACTCTAAATGTTTAATATAAGAACATGTTAATAGTTTGTTTTTAAAAATAGCATATTGGTCTTGCAGTTGCCTGTTGGGTACCCTCATAGTACAATATGTGTTTGATACATAGCTGACATAAGCTTTGTGATGCCCCAGTAGGTACATCAGGTAATGTTTCATGGCATTGTGATTGTCTTGGAGGTGTGTCTAACCTCTCATGCTTTGAGCAATGACAACAAATATGCAGTAATAAAAGTCAACAGAATTACAGATTGTTTCTGCCCTAAACATACTCATGTCTACTGACCTGAAGTTCATGTATGATATCTGCAGTACACGGCGACTTGGGGCATGTCAGAATATATTTTGGAATTTAAGCAGCGCACAATCGGGGAGCATAGTGCAGAGCGGAGCAGATGGATTAAGTGGCTTGATTATACATAGTGTGAATTAAACCAGTGTCAGCTCTCATGTTGATGGTGGATTTAAGTTATATTTCGCTGAATTATTCCCACAACCTCAGAAACGATCTAACACACGTTAAATATTTCAGCATGAGGCACAACAGCGTTTCCTTATTGTAATACTATCCTCATCAATCTATGCATACTGCTTATGTACATACTGTAAGAAATCTACCACCAGTAAATTAATCATCTGTTACATAATAACATATATTTCATCTCGGATACTTCACCCATTTGCATTAATCTTTGTATCATTAGAAACCTGGTAGTATCTTTGAATGGTCATGCATCCTGCCCTCATTTTCCCCTTTAAGTCTAAAAAAAGTCCATATTTCCCTTATTCCCGGGCATTGTCGCTCTGTCAAATGTAGTTGTGCGTGTGTGTGTGTGTGTGTGCGTGTGTGTGTGTGTGTGTGTGTGTGTGGGGAGGTAAACGCATAGGGTAAACAGGGTTGTGGACGGATCCTGGAAAAGGACAAACTTTTGCTTCATTGTGGAGAGTTGGGAGAGAATCAGTAGCAAAGCAAACCCAAACAAGCAACTGCACTTTAGAAAACAAGCCCAAAAAACCCGCAACCCGCGACTGACGATATTTGCAAGCAACTTTACAGAAAAACAAGCCCAAAGTTGCTTATAACAAGCGGACCTGGCAACACTGCTGCTGATGATGCAAAAATCGTCATTTTGCGTCACTGGAAGCTGTTGCGGTTAGCGGGGTGAAACCATAACGCTAGTTCCTCATATTTTTGACCACTGAAGGTACAGACCATTCACAGATCAGTGGGTGGGAACTCACTCCCAGAATCGAAACTTAACGTCCGCCATATTGCTTGGAAGCTATGCTAACAGGCTCTATGGAGAACGCTGATAATGGCGAAAAAAGCTGATATGGATGAAGGGGATTTTGAAGGTCTTTTGCTCAAATAGGATGTTTGTGTCTATCTCTACGAGCCGCGAGACACAAGACCGGCCTGTCGGCAGCAACCGTCTCACCGCTATATTGCTGGCAGGCGCCTGTCGGCGGCGGTGAGGACATGCTGGCATCACAGCAATCATTTAAAAAATAGTAAATATGTCTGTAAATAGAGGACCTTAGTGGGAGTGGCCTGCGGTGCTGTGCATTCTGGGAGTTGGTGTCTTTCATCCACATGAGCCAAAAAGACACTTTCTGCCTTTTCTCGGCCAAGAAGGCACCAACTTCAAAATTTATTTCACATTTCTACTACATATATGACCCAATGTCAATACAGATTCATGTTAGTATCAGGAACATACTGCACCATAGACTTTATACATTAATTTGCTATTTAAACAAAATGAGCACTGGTCTGCATCAGGAACAAAATACAAAGACAGCCGTTTTTACAAGGCAATCCCATGCAACTGAATGGTTAATGATCAGCACTTACTCTTACTACTACTCATTTTTTTAAGTTATAGTATCTGATTACAAACTTTACATATGCTGTGATGTGAAGACAACATTAGGCTACATATCGCTAGCTAACACCGTTCACTCACCAGGACACCTGCCCTGTTCTCCACCGGTTCTCCTCACACCACAACTCAACTGCTCTCCTGTGGTTGTTATTCCTCCTAATCCTGCCCTGTTCCTGGTCTCTATCACACCTAACAGGTTCATAATTCTAAGCCTGTGGACCATCATATATATATATTTTTCCCTCTTAATCGGCAGGAGTTAATGTATATGTTAAACAAAGGCAGAATCAGCGGGACTCCCCCATGTGACGTCACGTTGGATTGCCAGTTTTAAATACGGAAGTAAAAACTAACATACTAAATGTCTCCAGGACACCTTGTGGTTTATTAGTTTCTGAATTTTTTTCAAAATATAATTTTTAAGTTATTTTCCTATAAATTGGTTAACTGGTGTCTTCAACCTGCAAGTTGCTCTTTAATCATCCAAGCAGGGGTCTCAAACAGCTCCTGTGATAGTCAAGCTGCTACTGAAATCCGAATCAGAAACACTTTATTAAGTTCGGTCATTACAGTTGCACTAAAACACAGTTTAGCAGTAGGAAATATAGTTATCTCCAATAAAATAAAATAAAATAAAATAGAAATGTAATTAAAATATCAAGCAATAAGCAATAAGTTTGTGCTGTACAAAAGCGCAGAGTGAGGACAATAAGGACTATATACATATTTTCAAGATTACTGCACAGTTTGTTTTAATATTTTAATATATATATTATTAGGGTCAGTGTTTTCTAACCGTTGTGCACATTTTACCGTCCAGTTTTGTTTTATATATGTTTGTTTTATATAAGTCTGGGAACTGGCGTTCAACATTATCAGGCCCCGTTTAGAGCTTACGCAACATTTATAAATGAGACCCCAGGTTGTTTTCTGAAACCAGAGGTAATAAAATTATATTATTTTGTAGGCTATTAATCTTGGAAGGAATGTTTTCCTGAGCTCTCATGCTCACAAAAACAATTGCAACCGTTTAGTGACTGAGGATAACATTGGCACCTCCCTCTACTGGTGCTCATATTGAAAACAACATCATGGACCAATAAGCTGAATGTCATTGAAGCTTTTCTTTATAATAAAGATCCCAAAGTCCCAAAGATGAAGACATTGTCAGTAAGCCACCTCAACAGCGGTCTCCTATTGAAGTCAAGAAGGGGGCTGAAAATCTTTGAAACAAGAACAGTCAACATTTACATTTTACATTTTACAATTTACAATTTACAATTCGCTTAGCAGACGCTTTTATCCAAAGCGACGTAGATCAGAGATTAAGTACAACACAAATCCATTCATACACTGACCAAAGCAGCGGGAGCAATGCGGGGTTAAGTGTCTTGCCCAAGGACACATCGGACTTGTTGCTCAGCTGGGGATTGAACCCTCGACCTTCCGGTTGAGAGGCGACGCCCGTCTTTCTCAGGATCCAGCCTCGACCCTGCAACAAGGTCCACTTGCACCCATAAAAGACAACGATTTTAAAAAGAGTAATAATATTATGACAGAGCTGAAGCCATGTCCGCCAAAAATGGCATGATCGAAAATCCCCTCTGACTCTTCCAAAAGCTCAATGAAAATACCAGAACCCCCTTGTTCATCCAGACAGGACTCTCAAACCAGTCCTGGGAGAGTCATGACAAGTCGTGGTAACATATGACTCAGTGAGTAGAGCTGTCCACGAGTCTGTAGAAATAGTCCCATTGTCAACGCGTTGCAAATCAACCCTCAGTTCTGCTGCTGTTTCCCCATTTATCTTTTCCCACTTCTAAGCTGGGTGGTGGTGGCTGGTTCTTTGTGGTGGTGGCTTGCACTCTGGCTCGACAAACTCTCTCATCTCTGGAGCCTTTCTCCTCATATCTCCAGTCACCATTTACGTTTTTTAACAGATTAATCTTCTCCACTCTGGTCATCACATTGACGTTTGCTGACAGGGCTAGCAAACGATGTGATGCGAGACCGCCTGTTGTCTGTCTCCGCTGGTTTCTCCTTGTGCTTTCAGCGCATGTGGTTAAGCATCAAACTAATATTCCTTCTATGTGCAAGTATAAACGCCAGAAATATCTTGCACTGCATGCTATCGTCATCTTTTTTGTCAAAGTACTTTGAGACCACACTTTTCCGGCTGATATGGTGCATGTGTGGCAGACTGTTCAGTCCTCTTGCTTTAGGTGTAAAGTCCCTCGAGTGTTACTGCAGCTACCGTAAAACAGTTGTTGCCTAATTCTGGCTCGGATGTTACTTCAAAGATTGCTGCATAAGGAAGTGGGGGCTGCTACTGAAAGTTGCTGTACTGTTGCTGTGATAAGAATGTCGGTAAACATATTCTCTTTTTAAGGTCGGTTTCGCCCGTTCGTATTGACTGCAGTCAACATGGAGTTTGTTTTCACCGGGGGGTTGGGGGGGCCACATACTGCTGATGGAAGCTGGGATGTCCTTACCGCGGCTGGCAATCTGCCTCTGATTTTCTCGCTATGTGTACTGTTGTTCCTTCACACACCAAAGCCCACTGATCGCGAGTCCGTATATTGTGTTTTATTTTGAAATTGACCGGATGTTCTGTGCGTTTCCTTGTCTGACTTCCTGTCCGGGCTGTCATATTCTGTCCAGCTTGACGCGTGCCTGCAGCGTACTCCAGCGAAAATAGACTCGCTGCGTATTTGAAACGGAGCAGAGCGTAGTGCCGTTGGTGGCACGTGCCAGAGACGAACCGCAGCGCGCGCTGTGTGAACACAATGATTGACTAGAGTGGCAGCTAAGTACGGCGTAGTGCGCGGTGCAGACGGACCGCGGCTAACACGCAGTATGTGTGACTTGGCATTTAGCCACACTGCTTTGCAGCCCTGTTCTATATTATGAAAACCTCTCTCTTACCTTCCACCTGTAAACCACCTTGTGGGACCTTGGGCATCATTACTTCAGTGACTGCCTGCCCATTGACTACACGTGTGAATTGCTTTCTAACAAGTTGAAAAAAGACAAGATAGGAACATAATTGTGCTGGGCTCCAAAGGACGTTAAGGAGATTAGGTTGCTGTGTCTTATATTGATCACAATGATGGTTTATTGACCTATGTAAGATTACTTTCTAATCTGCTTTTTCTGTTGCATTGTGTTCCTGGTCACTTTATCCAGCTTAGCAAGTCATATAACAGCTAGAAGTGGCAGGAACAAAGAGGGAATCATCACTTTGTTAAAAAACAATCAAGCTGAATAATTCTGTGTTCGAGTGTCGGCATGTTTCTGCTAAAACAAAGACGAACCTGCAATTCCATTGTGCTTACTCATACCTGTGTATGTGTAGTTGTGTAGGACATTCAGTGACACAGTTCACCTTTTGTTTTGACACATTTTTGTTTTGACAGTGTTCTTCATGTTTTTTTGTTTTTTTTTTCATTTAAAAAAGTGTTATTTCTGTGCAGTCAGTATTTTAAATGTTGCACAACCAAAATAAACTCCATTAGTTGTTCGTAAAATTTCAAGAAAAAACCCTCAAATCAAGGGTGTGGTGATTTAATCATTTTTTAAAATAGTTTTAAAGGCCCAATATGTAAGATATCTACTGAATGAAATCATAAAATGAACTTACTATAAAATCAGACATCAAGGAAACATGCTATGTTGAAGTGTTGGCTTCTCTGAGAACAATGCAGCAGCCAGTATGTCCTCCTTGTAGATTTCCTTTCGGGTCTGGAATGATCCATATTTGCTTTGACCAGAGAAGGTAAACTGTGTTATGGCACCCCACACAGCAATTTTGGACACCCCTCGGATTGCTAGGTAAACGGCAAACCAACAGGTGTTGTAGCGATGGAAGCGATCAAGCAAACTGGTTTAGATCGCTTATAACTGATTCTACCCGACCTAAAAAGCCTCCCCATGTTACAAATAAGCTCCAAGACCAGATACACGGTGAAAATAGGATACATATTTGAGATGTTTTTGAAAAATGGAGCCGTACGCTGTGTCAGAAATCACTCACTCATTCCCTACTCACTATATAGGGAGTTATATATATAGTGGACTACATAGTGCACTCATTCGGCACAGTTACTTCTTGCTCACTCGCCGGCTTTGGTTAATGACGTAATCACCGTCGCACAACTAAGATGTTGCTTATGGACGGCTGGGGATTTACAGTCTATGGGATCAACACTGAAAAACGGCATGGATTACAGTGATAACTAATATTATACTTGGGGTATTTTCCCACAATAATCAAATACAATAAACAAATGTATCATACGTTATTTTCAATAAAGAAATGCCAACCATATGTTTGCGCCACAACTTAATGGAGTGCCTGACATTATGAGATGAACAAAACGTTCATCTGTGAAACATTTATAAAAGTAAACGATCTTTATAAAGCTACAGATTGACCCACCAAATATTCATATTTCTGTTTTTCCTTTGACTCTTGTTCAAATTATTTTGATTGGAAGAAGAATCAGAATAACTAGGAAAGACAGAGAGGACTGAGACGTGCCACCGTTGCTATACTAGAAAGACGACTAGTCTAGGCTAGGCTATAGCCAAACTGTAAGTGAAAAGATGGTACTAGTCCTTTCCATTTATATTAGATATAAATCTCATATCTGGATTTTCAGTGTAACGTTGTAGTGTCAGGCTATACCTCCTCCTGGGGAAACATCATATTATGAGAATTAATATCTTTATAGTTCAGACCTCAAGCTCAGTACTGCTGACTGAACCGCCATGTTCCAGTTTTGGCCATGTATTTTGATGGCCAAAGTGACCTCCGCCTCTCCTGTCCCACTATACTCCACCTGATTGACGGCTGGGGATCTGGAGGTTCTTGTTTTTTTTGTTTTGGTATGGCAAGTGCCACCTCTTACCGTGTTGTTTCCCGAGGCTTCGGCATTCCACGCTCCAATGTGCATGGCATAGTGCACAGGGTTTCAAAGAAAATCATCAGACTAAAGAACAGGGTCATCTACTTGCCACCCCCAAGATGACCTCCCAAGAATTCGTGCTGGCTTAGACAACCTGGCTGGATCTGCGGCTTTCTCTAGTGTTGTTGGCAGCATTGATGGCTGCCACATCAGAATTAAGCCCCCAAGTAACAATGGTCAGTCACGCTATTTTATTAGAAGTTATTTTATTCCGTGCAAATGCAAGCCGTGTGTCACCACCAGTATCAGTTTTTGGATGTTTTTATTTGGTTACCCAAGGTCATCACATACAAAAAATAGCCCTGTTTACGTTCAGAGCCTTTTCCCACCTGAAGGCTATTGTATTTTGTGATGGGGGGTATCCCTGTATCTTACGCCCAGTCACCCTCATAATGCTATACAGGGATCCTGTGAGAGGGGCAGTGGCAGCAAATACAATAGGCACCATGCAAAGTGCAGTGCAGTATCGGCCTTTTCAGGGCCCTTGAGGTGAGCCCTGTGTTCGCTGTGGAGGTGGATGCTTGTTGTGCTATTCTGCACAATTTCTGCCTCATGGATGGCAACACCATTGATCCAGTTGAAGACACACTGAGGCCGGATGATGGGAGTCGGCCAGCTTCAGCTTCTGTAAGGGGAGCAGCTGCGTGGACGCATGGCTGCTGCACTTTCAGCCCCAAATGACAGCTCCATGATCATGACTATTATTAAGAAAAAAATCCAGTTAAAACCCCATTGGCACTATATTTTTGTTATGATGTCAATCCATGTAAAAAGTTTAATTCAATAGTCATATAAGTGTAAATAGTTGTAAATATGTATTCTTTGATATGCCAGTTATTCATAAAGTCTTCTTCTTTCTTTTTTAAGTTTTAAGTTAAAGGAATGTTGAAGTGTTAAAAATGTACCGATATCTAGAGATTGTAACAGTTACTTTAAAATCCGTTCTTTCAATTTTTTGAGACACAACACAAACATTTCTTTTAATTTAACAATTTTTTAAAAAAAAAATTTCAACAATCTTTTAAATTAGATATCCAAGTCTCTCCTCGCTGGCCTCATCTCGCCGAGCTCTCTCTTCTCTCTCTGCCCTCTCTAGCAACTGCAGGATGCCCACACGCCTCTGCCTCTTTGGTGCCGGTCCTGCCTCCTCTGACCCTCTCCCTGGCTCTCTCTCAGTGTCAGATGGCACTGAATCAGGGGATTCTGGTTGGAACATGGAAAAGGTCTCTCCCCATGCTGAGGCATGGAGGCCTTATGCATGGCCTACCACCTATTGCCTCATCCATGAGTGAGAACCACTTCCATGTCCCAGCAGTGGCCTCCCCTGATTCAGTGAAACTACCTGTTGGTGGACTTTTGAGCTCCTGCACACAATCCAAATACATATCAACTATTAGCTATGCACAATTGCACATGTTAAAGTCAATTTCAGATGCCAAATACAGCATAGGAAGATACTAAAAGAGAACATGAAGTGTTATTTTTAATGCTTTCATTATCCAGGGCTACAGTTAAATACAACAAATAAAAACCTTATAGGTCTTCTCCAAGTTCTCCCACTTTTTGGCTGCTCGAGCAGGACTGACTCGGTCATCCAAGGCCATCTGTTTCAACAAAGTTCTTCAAAATGTAAAAACAAATACGTACAAGTATATTATATACTACTACTATATAGTGAATAGGGAGTGATTTCAGACACAGCCATAGAGTGCAGAAAGTTTTCAAGACTGATGCAGGGCTGGTTGAACACTGAAGCTTATTGCCAACCTGCTTGTGCATCAACTCTATGGAGGAGTGGAGGGGTGGGAGACAGCTCTCCTCAATGTTTTGAATTTGAGTTTTGAGTTACACATTGTTCCTTTTCATAAATTTTATCAGATTTATTTTTTAATTTTCAAAACTATCCTTTTGGTATTCACCTTGGAATCCAGAAAACTGGGATAAGAATTTTTTTATGTTAGAAGATTAATCCCCAAATAATTAAAAAATAAATCAACTTTGAAAAAAAAGAGAACAATATTTGCTATCCCTAATGAGTAAAGTTATGGAACAAGTAATTATTGAGCACACTAATGAATCCACAGAGATAATAACACTCACACCATTAAGAGTGCACGTTGAGCCCTTGATATCAGCAGACACTGCGGCTGCCTCGATCACTTCCCTTCATCACATCTGGCAGTCATGCACATCATTGAAACAAAGAGCATGAAAAACACTAAACTATCAGTAAACTCTTTCTGTTGAGTATGCAAACACAGGTGTGGGAATTAAGTGTTACCAACTGACAGTGCTGGGATTAAAGCTCAAAAATCATGTCCCCTGAAAATAGTCCCTTTATTCCTTGAATTGCATTAAACAGGAGAGCAGCTCATTAATTTCATTTCTGCCAAAATTCTCTGGACACATTTGTCTTGTTTTTTCAGAAGTATTGCACCTGTAGTATTTTAAGTGTTCAAATGTTTGGTAAATTGGGGATGACAAAAAGAGGACAATATTCTTCAAAGGAGCAATTTGTCACTCTGACACCTAGAGTTTAAAATTGGAACTGCAGTCCAAATTGAAAAAAATGTAAGGGGTCATTATCCCCCCTGCCCCCTCCTCCCTAGAGTCGATATGCACGCAGGTTGTCATGTCGTGGACACTGAAGCTTCAGGGTTTAACCCTTCAGCTCGGCATCTGTCTTGAAACTTTTCTGCATTCTAACCTCCATTTTTTCAAACGCATCCCAAATATTCATCCCAGTTTTACCACGTCTTCGGTGGAGGAGCTTATTAGAAAATGCAGAGGCTTTTTAAGTCGAATCTGAATCAGTTTGCTTTCCTGCTTCCATCGCTGCAACACCTGCTGGGTTGCAGTTTGCCTGGCAAACCGAGTGAGTGGGGGTGCCCTAAAACTGCCTACTTCTCTGGTCATAACAAAAACTTACCATTCCTGACACTGAAAGGGTTTAGACAGATTGTGGTTTTCACTCTAACTCGGATTAAAATACAACACATCTGTTCATCACAGCTAGGCACAAACAAACTTTAACCTCATGTAAAACAAAACCATTTTTTTTAACTGAACATAACACAAATTTAAAAACAAATCTGGACAGAAAAAGTTATGATGGTTGTACTTGCAATAGTACAGTTTGTTTTGTACAGTGGACTATTGTCAGACACACCTGTTTACAGTACACCTGCTCAAAGATCTGTGTTTGGGAGAGGGAGAGAGCATGCTGGTACTGGCATTCAGAGTGATGCAGCTTTTCCTGCTAGTCTCTCCTTTCCACAATCCTAGATCCATCCCTCTGCGTGGATCAGGATAATCCAGATTTTTCATTCAAAGTTTTGAACAAACATTGACTTGAAGTTTTATCCGGATGAAGACCAGCATTGGATTACCTAATGGAATCTGATTTAAGTCATTTTTTCCTTTGAACAACTTGTTTTCAAGGTTTGATCCAACCAGCAGCACATTAACACAGCTCTTTCTTCATCAGTGTCGTTTGTCTTTGTTTTTCTCATCTGTTGTCAGTTCCATCTTACGCACACTAGGCCTTGACGATATGACTAAAAATTTTATCACGATAAAAAATGTCATATCAGTCGATATCGATTATTATCACTATAAGTGTCAAATCATTCTTTTTTTCAAAGTTACATACTGATTTTGGGTGAAAGTTGAAGAAACCAGAGGATTTATTGTTGTTCAATTATTATTTATTGTCAGAACATAAACTATACTTGAACAGATGAACATTCGACAATCATAAGCACAGTGCAGGAAAAGTGCTGGAAAACGCTGATAAGACAGTTTGCTGCTGGGGAGCATACTGGCCCACAGCTTGCTGAGAGTCCATTAACACTCTTTTGGGACATTTGTGGATTTCTTTCCTTCGCTGTGTTCTAACACGGAAGATTGTTTCAAATTGTGGAAAGTTTGTGGGGTTGCGTGTTTCAGCTAGTTACTGTTTTTTGTCGATGTTTTCTCCTGCTTTAAACCGTTAGGGTCAGTGTTTTCTCCGGTGTTGCTATCGCTGTGTTTCCATTCCATGATTGGCCGATCATTGTCTTATTCTTCATCTCTTCAACGTCGGGTGGCAACAAAATTTTAAGCCGCATGAGCGCCCCCCTTCCCCAGTGTTTGGGTGGTATAATTACAGGTTTAAATCTATGAAACTTTTATCAACAGTTGTTATATTTATGTTTTATCGCCCAGGCCTACTTGCATGCACACTTAAATACACACAAACAATTCATGCAAGCATTCCCAAGCACAAAGTCAGATCAAAGAAAATATAAAAAAAACATATTATATTACTGTATAGCCCCCTAGGCTGCCTTGCAAAGCCTAAAAAACACAGCAGTGACAGTTTATCACAAAAACAAATCTGAAAAAAGAGGAAATAAAACACTCAGAGTTAACCCCACTTGGGAGAAAAGGTACTCCTCTAACATTTGGAATGAACTTATTTGTCATACACACACATATCAGACTCACATGCAGCAGGACAGACGGACAGACAGTTCATCAAAGAGACTGTCAGACAGGCATACAGATGTGCCCCGCTCGATACAAGTTGACAATGTGTGCAACCTCTACGGCGGGTCAATAGCTTTTTAAGGATTGGAAATTAACTCTGTTTAATGAGGTGTGTGTTTGTGTGTGTGTGTCTGTGTGTGTGATAGAGACCCAAGGGAGCAAAAGTGGAGGCACCTCGGGAGAAAATGGACAGAGAGGCGAGTAAGAGTTAATGCGCTCAAAAGAAACAGGTAGAGGCGATGAAGAGGAAGGATGAGCGATGGACAGAAAACAGACGGAGGAATATTGGAAGAGAGGTAGACGGAAACCAAGACAACAAGAACGTGGCGGAGATCAATGGAGCGAAGTGGGCAGTGTGGAGGAAGAGTGAGAGAGGCAGAAGAGATGAAGGCTGTCTGCTGATTTGTTCCCTAACTGGAAAATTGAAATTGATCCCAGAAACAAGTGTGTGTCTTTTCTGTGTGTCGTGTGTATACAAGTATAGATGTTGTGTGTACCTGCATGAACTTAATGTGGTTTGTGTGTGTGTGTGTTCATGCGGGTATATTAGAGAGAAGTAGAGAGAGAGAGAGAGAGAGATGGGTCATCAGGCTGATTGACTTAAACAGGCAGAGACAGAAGATCACACACAGATCAGATAGTATTTAATAAGGGTCAAATATTTTCAAATGACTATTTCTGCTGGGTCACATACTGTTTGATTGAGTTTCATATCCTCAAACTGCGAGGTCAAACATCTTAAACTGTGGCTGAACTTCGTAAAGTAGCATAAAAGGAAAGAAAAAGAGCATCTGTGTCGCTATCTGCATATTGAATTCTTGCCCATTCTTCGTCCAAGCTTGCGTGCGAGAGTGTCTGCGCTGCATAAAAATCATACCATAGTCATGAATCATAATCATCAATCAAATCAGAATCGTCCATCATCTGCAGGGTATTCTCATGCAGTGATGGTACAAATACCTGCAGTATAAAAGAACTCAATGGGCAGCACATTGGAAACATACTGGAGGTATTCATGGGCAGAAATTGCTTTTCCACAACAAAGAGCACCTGGTGTTTGTGCAGCCAGAATACTTTGGGAGGCAGATGTTTGTTTCACAATGCCGATGATTGTTTTGAGTAATCACATGATGGATCTACTCTAAAGCACCTGTGTTTTCCCCTCCCTGTGAATAAAAAAACAAAAAGAAACAATATGTAAAGGAACACGTCTAGCCTTCTTCCATGAATCCATAAAACAAGTTTGCAAAATAGATCAGGTGAGAGAGAACCACAAGCTGTCTGAACACAGATCCTATGTGAGATGTGCTGCTGCCAAATCTGCACTGATATCATTTATATCGGTGCACACTCACAGTAAAAAACCAGCCAACCAAGCAGTAACTTACAGTTCAGTAGCAAGGTTTACAGCCAATGTTACCGTATAGAGCAATTGAATTACACCAGGACGTCCATGGACTAAACACAGTCACAACTAATGTATATGTCACAAGTCAGACAAGGAAAGAGTCAGGTTGGTTTTTGATCAAAACAGTCCATTAACCGAATGACACACAAAGGTTGTTCATGTTTTTACTTGTGCTCTATGACTCGATTTTACAGTAGCTGTTTGTGTTCTACTTGATATATCCATCTGTAATATGAGAACACAATTCAATATGAAGCATGACATTCTTATTTTATTAACTGCTAACATACTACTCACTTAGAAACATAGCCTGGATATCTGCATCCTCAAGTATTCTCATTTTATCAACATAATTGAACATGAAGTGGTAAAAACATTTCAAAATGATACATAACTAATGTTTGACATTCTGCATATGAAATCAAGACTTTAACACAAATCCATTATCACGAGTCTCATTTCGAGAGTTAGTCAGGGGGAGAAATTTTAAAATGGGTTGTGACTTTTAAAATGGCTCTCAACATCTCACTTCATGGGATTTACTAAATCCTGCGTACATTTAAAAAAATATATATTGAAATAACCCAAGAGGCAGAAATGAAAGCCAAGTTAACTACAAGAGCAGAGGAGCTGGAAAAACATGATGAGCAAGGTTCTTATAGGAGAGTAATGAACATGTTGTTGTGTTAAAATGTTGCACTTACTCTCTTTTCTGCAAAGTATACACACCATAGACTATAGAAATAAATAAAAAATGTTTCAAATACACACAGGTGGACCTTTGAAAAGTTTTCCTTCCTTCATGGCTCGACTTCTGAGCTGACATGTGAATTGCTAAAACTTGATTACCAAAAAATGCATTCTTTTGTTGCAATTTCAGACTAGGGTGACCAGGCGTCCCACATCACTGTGTCCTGCAAATAGCGATGAAAACTCGCATTTGATCTAGTTTTCCAATGTTTGGAACAATTGCTTTTCTAAAACCTTGCTTTTATCCAATGGCTGTGAAGGCAACAAAAGGCTATAACCATGGCCTGTTTCAGATGTCAATCAATCAGCCCACACGTGAAGTCGAGGGCTCTGCCAACCTGTCACCATCCTCCTTGCCTATATTACGCCCAACTGCCACAAATGAAAGACACATGCTACTGTAATGCATTTTTTGGCAGAACATAATGGAAAATAGGCCTGGACGATGAACAGTCTTGTCATTCATTGGCTTTGCCATTTCAGAAACTTCACCAAACACATCACAACTCGTGAAGGTTTTAAGCAATTTGACTTCCGATGTTCTGAATACCATAAGAAGGGGGCGTTCATATGGTCTCTTGTTGTTAACGCAGTCAACATGACCCTATTTGAAGGAACCAGTGACTTGTGAGAGAAACACCTGGTTCACAAAAAGAAATGTTCCTCCTAAAACCAAAAGAGGATTGCCCAACAGATAAGATAACAGCAGCTAAAATAACTAACTTTCTCCACACAGTGCAGGGCTAGAGATCACACAGGTCAGCAAACTGTAGTTCCGTTAATTTTTCTGGACTCAGAAATTGCTAAATAAATCTTTTGGATGTTCAACACCAGTAGCCATAGTTACAGCTGTCATTACTCCTGCCTCTGTGGAGATATGCACAACCTGCCTATAGTGTATTCACCCATGTCACCCTGTTTTAAAGCATTGTTTTTAATATGTATTAGCTAAGGCTTTCAATAGAAGTGTTTATTTCTTAGGGTTATGTGGACATTATATCGATATCTAAACTACCTCTTGATATTGAGGTAACATGTCCAACATTGTCCAACAAAAAACATACCAACACAAACACAATCTGGTCACCTTATTTCAGACATGTTTTTTTTAATTTCTGCTGGTCAGCTGCCTTCCGCTAACTTCTCGTATAAAGTAGAGGTCGATGTCAGAGTCTTGTGAGATTGAAGACGTGAAGCAGCGTAGGAAGAACAACCATCATAACCTCAGTAATTGCTTGTGAACAGGGCCGATGGAAGTTATCGGAAGTTTTTTGCTGGCCGATGAACTCTTATCCTAGAAGGTGAGATAAGAATCTGATCGGTGAATATTGGTATGAATATGAACTACTAGACAATTACATTTAATGTTAGGCAGGTTTTTGTAATTGTACTTACCACTTGATACTTGATTGTAAATTGAAAGGTATTTCTGTTTTTCCTTTTACACAATTTGGTATTTTTACATATTTTTCTGTACTTGCTGTCCTCTTGTCGCTGTCCCATCATGTCTCACTCAGACCGGTGTCTCTCCCTCTCTTTCAGTCAGAAAGTAAAGTGAGGGAAAATAATTATCATGCAGCTCAGCAGTTCATAGTGCAATCATAGGGAATATGCAATTAACGGGGAAAGCCTTCAGTCAATAGCACGTTGTGTGTACTCATACACCTCATCTACCTCCTCTGCTTTCTCCCCCCCTTCAACCAGCTCCTTCCATCCATTCCTCCAGTGTCCTCTCCTCTTTTGTCGAGCAGCTTCTCTTCTCTCCTCCTCCACGCTTAAAGCTATCTCGTTGGAAAGCGCTCATTGCTCCTTTTCCTTCCCTCCTTGTCTTGCAAATCATTTCTCATTTAACCACATCTCATCTTCCCTTACCATCATCATTACCTACCCCCCCCCCACACTATACCCCTACACTCCCCTGAATCCCTTCCCTCTTTTTCTCTTTACAGTGCTTCTCTCCCTCCCACCAGCCCTCACACTCACACAGCTCTCATCATTATCATCACCACCTCCTCCCAATCTGTTTACTCTCTCTATCCCCACTCCCTCTCCACCTTCCTTCTCCTTCAATAACTCAGTGGCATCCTAATTCACAAGTGCCTCTTTCCTGCTACTCTACACATATTTTCCATTTTCTCCCCAGTGTTGGCGCAAATGGCTATGAACCACAAAATGTATCGTTGTCCCCCAAACACCTGTCAAGGTGCTTCTGTGTTTCATGAAAGTATCCACTCTTGTACTTTGTCTCTCTCTTTTTAATTCACTTGTTTCTGCACCTCCTCGTTTCCCCACTCCACCTCCTCCTCCTCTAACCTTTTTCTTAATCATCGCTTCATCTGAGCCATTATGCTTCACCTTTTCCATCCTCCTTTCCTCTTCTTTGTCCTTTACATAACAACACAATGTTTTAATGCTGTATTAATCCTTGTTTTCCTTTTTCACTCAGTTGCTTCTTCTTCGTTTGTCTTTTCTTTCTTGTAAATCATTTACTATGTTCATGTCAGAAGTACAGAGGTGCAAACACACTTTATGAATAATGATTGCACTTCCTTAATTTTAACTTTCTGGTAGGGGTTAACAATTTTGAATTAAGCACAATCTGAAAATGTTCAAACATGCATTTCCAATTTCCAGCTTTACACTTAATAACAATAACTTGATACTGATAACCATGTATGGAAGTGAAATATTTAATTTTATGTATTTTATCTAAATTGTTTTCTTTTTTCTATCATCAATGAAAAAAATATAAACAAGCACAGTGAACCCATTTATCAACCGACAATTTTTTATATATTTTTTTTCTCAATTTTGACCGTTTTCTCACCTTTAGACTATCGGTTAGTCCGAATTTAAATGACTGTTTAATAGTGTTTCTGTGCAACCAAGACCGATCTTGAGACCCCTTTTCCCCTCAGAATCAAAAGCATTATAACTTGGTCTCAGACTGGGCGGAGTCCAGATTTGTAATCAAGACCGTTCAAGACCACTATTGATAGGCTATTTTTCCATGTCATTACTGTAACTGGAAGGAAAAGGTCCCTTAGTTAAACAACAAACAACTTTCATATAAATTACACTTCATTTGGAGTTTGATTCCCCCCCTCGGTTTTTGCTGCAAGCTTCCCAGTGTTACGGTCTAAGTGAGTGACACACCACCTGGAGGAGAGGCACCTGCAAAAACTCAAATCTTAGCAAGCCATCTTTTTAAGAAGTTAGCTGAACAAATTTGCTAAAGTTTGAGATTTTGCATTGTGGTGTTTTGAAAGAGAAGGTGCACAGAACTGGTTTGTTGCTGTCACATTTATTTAAAATCAAAATTAGATTAAAAAAGAAAACCTCTTTTATTATGTTCAATGTGGTTATGATTTTTCCACTGATATTTATGCTCTTGGTCTTGTCTTGGTCTTGGATCACTCTGATCTTGGTTAGTGTGGTCTTGACTACAACACTACTGTTTAAGCAACTTGGAAATTAGTATCCTAGGGAAATAAGGTCGTCTTTGCTGCTTTATAAAAATACAAGAGACAGCCAATACAACCTAACAGTGACATTACAGTGCATCTTGTTGTGTATCATTTTCTGGAGAAGCAACTCGATTTGAATGAAGCTAATAATTCAAGGTATTGGATCAATGCCCGTACATACTGGTGAAATCACACAAGTAAGTCTGCATTTTCTGAAACTTGTATTGTTGGTGGAAAAACTCAAGAACTAACACATGTGGCATAAAGTAAGATTTCCCTTTGTTGTATGTTATCCTGACTCTGTCAAGGCATTACTTTAACACATAATACATGTAATTTTAACTTGAGGTGATTTTCTGTTAATTGGCATTAATATTTTGATCTCCTTTGCACCCCAGCCATCATTATTAGTCAGATATTAAATATAAGAGTTCTCAAACTAATACATTCTGATGGAAACACGACCTGTAGGGCAACAGTTACTTCACCAAAAGAGTCAGATATACCCTAAGGGCCTGATTTACTAAAGGTTTGCGTGTCAATGACAATTCATCTTCAAAAGATGGAGGATAGAAAAGAGAGGCCCTGTTTAATGTCGAGGTTTTCTTATACGCCAAATTTTCTTTTTGTAATATTCCGATTTATCTGCTATAACTTGAAAATACTGTACGTTTATTTGCCTCTTCCACTGATACCTATTTTGCGCTTGCAGTCATCCTGCTTTCTGTCCAAACTCTCCATGATGTAAACCAGTAGAACACACAAAAACCTAACTTAAATAGTACCACCTCCACAAGGTTTGCACCTGGTGTCATTCACACAAATGTTCTTAGTAGATCACCCGCAAAACGCCCACCAACCAAACGTGCAAACTTTTGGAGTGAACACGCAATTTAGTACTCTTTACTTGGGAGCTTAGTATATCAGGCCCTAAGACTTCACACCTGGTGTAGTGACTCTTCCCTTCAGCTAATGAAGGAGTTTATTTCGTATTTAAAACCAGCAGGTGTCTCCGAGGTTGATAAGTCACTGTGGGCCCATTTTATTGCTGGAGAGAAGGAAAAGTAAAGGAGACAGAGAGCCAAAGTTTTAATCAGGAAGCCAGATGTTTTTGTTGAGAACTGGAATCACAGAGGACTTCTTTTCTATTCTCCTCAGCTTCTTCCCATATATTCTTTTCATTCTTTTTCTCCTCCCTCATGGCCGTTTTTTTCTCTGCTTTTGATTTCTTTCCTCTGCCACTTTTTTTCTTCATCTCTATCCCTCCTTTGTCCTGTTCCTCTCCGTCTTGCCCGACCACCAGCTTCATCTCACGCTTGTAGTGCCACATCCTCGTTCATCTTTGTCTTAAATTCGGTCTTTTTGTTTTTAAGGCTCTTCTGTTCTGTTTTTGTCTCGTTGCCTCCCTGTGTTTTATGGTCTTTCTGTCATTTTCTCTAACAGGCATCATGTTTGACTTTGAGCCCTCTTAGGAGAACAGGTGTGTTCTCAATTAGCTCACAGCGAGACACACACACACACTCACACACACACACAGGTCCTTGCGTTTGCATGGGATGACACTAGATAACTTGGGTATGGTCCAGCACAGCAGAGTAGTTCAACATTCTGCTCTCATATGAGTGAGACGTCTTAAAACTTTTTCTGTCAGGTTGAATAAATATAGTGCCTCACCTTGAGACCTGAGCTCATTAAAATGTGCTGCTTTTCCTGACCTGTGGGGACTCCGGTTGAGTCAATTAAGGCTGTCCTTCTTGACCTGGCTCAGTGAGATATACTGAAGTCTACTCCTCCTGGGGAAGCAAACATAGAAAAACAGCTTTTTGAAACCTGGTTCAAAAGGAACATACTGTGTTTAAACACTGGCCATTTGTATGCCCGTTGTAAAGCCTGTAGTACAACAAACTTCCTTTCAACAAGTTTAAATAAGTCTGAGCGCTCCTGAATGTATGGGAAGTGTCTTACCCAAGGTAAGGTAGTATAAAGGACGTCACTGTAGGCAAGCATATCATATTGCTTTTACCTTTTTTTCAAACAACCAGATAAATCATAAATAAAATACTCAATAACTGATTATGTAAATAAGTGTTGGTTGCAGTACCACAATATATATTGTATGCCACTTGTCGTATGATAAAACATACAGCTATGCTTTGTATTTGCAGTGTGCTGATTATTAAACTTCAAGGCTAACTGTTGCTCCACTTTACATTTGGGAAATCATCAGAATCATCAGTATGCTTTGCTGAATCTGACTGTTACTTTTCATTAAATAGTGAGATAAAAGCCACCATTGACTCCTCCTCTGTTACACTGCAGACACTTCCAGTAGATCTAAACAGACGCTGGGCCAAGTGCTGATTCCTGGCTGCTGCTTAGAGACTTTTGTAAATCCTGTTTGAAGCAGAGCGATGTTTTACTAAAAGTTTGAATATTTTAACTTCTAACCCTCTGTGGTCTGAGCGTGAAAAAAAAATGCTAAACCTTAGAGCGATTAGAGACACACAACACTACTTGTGTTCCACCAAAGAGAAAGAAAGAAGCAAACACATCTCCAGTGGAGTGAAAGACTCTGTGCTTTTGGGACCTTTGAAAAAAGTGATTATTTGACTAATATTGCTCTCGTCTTTTTGAACAAGCATTAATTAGTGCTGCTGCCTGTCTTGGCCAGCAGGACACTCTTGAAAAGGAGATTTTTAATCTCAATCGTTGAATAAATAGAATAACCTGGGTAAGCCTTTAAAACCTTTGTATTGTTTCAGGGTTATATCTGCTTCCAACAATCATTTCTAGTGACATAACCTCTATGTTGGACTCTTTTTTTAATATAGAAAATGTCAGGTTTTTTTTTTTGCCTTTAATGAGATGACAGCTGAAGAAAGACATGTCATTTGGAGAGGAGAGAGTGGAGCAGACATGCATCAAAGGGTCAGGGCGGGGAGTCGTGTGTGTGTGTGACCAATGCATCAAAGACTATAGCCTCTGTATATGGGGTGCCTGCTCCATCGACTGAGCTAAACCGACGCCCCTTTGGACATTTTAATCGATAACTTTAGCCCTTGTGAGGAATTTTCAGCTGGTTATAAAATAGAAATGAATAGTGACGCCTCTAATTGACCCACAAATAAAAACATCAGCTACAAGATTGAGTGTTCCTGTATAGTTATTTTGAATGCCGGTTATCGATGCAAATGGGTCAGTGTCAGACGAGGAGATTAACCGTGAAGAGACTGGCAGAGCTTTTTGTTTTCTTATTCTGTGGAAAAGATTGAGAGTTAAAAGACAGCAGGAATATTTTATGACAGAATACTACCTACTTCTGTACAGGACTGAATCAGCAAAGAGAGTAATAATAATACCAGTCATGCTGGTATTATTGTTTTCATCACAAAGTGAAAGTTTCTTACAGGAACTTTAACCTCCTGAATAAAATGATAAATGATAACGTTCTCTTTGCTGATGTTTGAATGTACACGCCCAAATAGAATTTTGTTAAGAAAATGTCCAGATTTATTTTATCTGTCTGATTAATGTCTAAACTCAGGGGCAGCGCTGGCTCAGTCTGTGGGGAATTGGATCCTGAACCAGAGGGTTGCTGGTTCAAGTCCCGATACCGAACAAAGTGTGAATATTGGTCTGGTTGCTGGGGAGTCGCAGGGTACTTCTCGTTATGCGTCCATGTGCAGCCCTCCCACTCTGATGCAAACATTAATTAATAACTAATAACACTTTGTTGGGCATGCACCAACCCAGTGGAAACAGGTCTGAAAAATGTACTTCACTTTTATGGTTTTCTCACTAATAGTCGTGTATGCTATCGTAGGTTCTTCTTGAGCCCTTATTATTAATTTCAGTCTGTTTCATAGCCAGTTAAAAAATGTCTCACAGGAGCTTTAAGGTACATGTTATGAATGCCATTTGCTCCTGTCAGAGTTTAAATAAAGGTTCTTACATCTAATTTAAGTCTTGTTTTATGTAATCATCAGATGCAAGACATCTTCTTTTTCTATTTAAAAAGATGAATACACAAAAAAAAAAAACTGGAACATCTCATGAAAAACTTACAAACACCATTATCAAAGCAACCAATCTTTATTTCTCATAAAGAAAATCCTTTAAGAAGAATACGGTTGAGGCATGCATGTTCTTTCAGTTCTTGCATAATGAGGTCAAAAACAAACACAACAAATAAATCTGCAGAGGAAAGCAATATTTTCTTTGAAGATTTGTTCAGTTTTCGATTAATGTCAGTGCAGACACTGCTTTGCTATTTACCCCCCCCCCCCCCCCCCCCACCAGGGCAAATTAAAGTATCTCTTTTTCATCTGTTGTGTCCTTTCACAATCTAGTACAAAACCTTGAATCATTTCATTCCTTCTCAGTGCGTATGTACAGTATGTATGTAGAAGGAATTTATATGGTTTCCTTGGTTACTGACTTTTTATGAAGTGATTTTGCACTACCTTCATGGTACATATCGAGAGTTAAACCTCAGCTTGTGCTTGTTATTGCAGAACTATTCTTGGCTGCACTTCATGCTGACTGTTATCACTGTTGTAACCATATCATTAGAGCAAAGCCCATCCTCAGGGGTATTGTAGCTCTCACGCATTGAAAACACACCTTTACACTTCTTCAGAGATGTTCTTTAGAGCAGTACACACATCAGAGCTCAGCCTCAAGCTACACTATAAACCTGCTCTGCTTCTGAACACCTGCATAATCTAGGATGTTTGTTGTGCTTTTCTTTTCTGTCATAGTTGTGAATGGGGATGAGATGCTATACTGCGGATCTGCTTGTGGCCCAGTAAAACCTACGCGATCCAAGAGGATGCACTCCCAGAAGTGGTCACTTAGTTCAGCTTCATATTCCTCAACAATGACATGAAGTCTGCCAAAGGTGAAAGTAAGTTGTTGTTGTTGTTTTTTTACTGAAAAAGCAGGACACATATCATGAAATTCACCAGACAATCATGTTTTAGTATATCTCATTTGTATTCATGATGTAGTGCTTCATGATCAGCTATGTAAACTTAAATGTTATCTACTTTTAACACTCCTACTTTCCCAGACTTTTCCCCTTCACTATTTAATCAACCCTCTCCTGCAATCTCAACATGACCAGTAGATGGCAGCGTGACTACACAGAGCTATAGACGCTGTCCATGGTGCTGAATAAACGCACACTTCCTCTCTCTCTCTCTCTCTACAATTTAGAATGTGTCTGGTTTACAGACGGATTATCTATCTATCTATCTATCTATCTAATCTATCCATCTACCTATCTCATTCATCTCTACCTATATATATTAACTGTCCATGCATGTATTTATCTGTCTTCCATCGCCTTATGATCTGTGTGTTGAGTTGCAGCAGCAGATGTGTGCTGTGTCAAACGTCCCTTTTGTATAGGTTGAAACAACAGTCTCTTTAGGAGCGTATGCTGCTATGGAGACTCCCACCGCTAGATGTAAAAAAGACATTTTTATATAAATATATTTAAAATGACTAAACTAGCCTAATGCACAGAGAGCTACCAGCTTGATGGATGACTCACTGAAATGCTGTGAAATGGCTCAACCCACACAAACACAACCACAGCCACACACTGAAAAGCATGCAACACACACTCTCAGAAAAAAACACATGTTGTATGTGTGTGCACACACCATGCAGCCCCAAAAGCATCCACTCACAGTCATATAGTATAAACCCATAAGGTACACACACACATGCACGCACACACACACACACACACACACACACACACACACACACACACACACACACACACACACACACACACACACACAGGCAGTGATATCAAAGTTCAGATGGTTAACTCTATACACGGAGGATGCCGCTTGCCAAGTGGAACAAACACAGCGTGGATTACCATGGTGAGAGATTAGCAACAAATCTATTATGAAACTATTTAAAGCAAAATCAAGCTGCTGTAGCCTGTAGCATGTGGCCGAGGCACCCAAGGGGGCTATTTGGGGGTCTGAAGCAAAGTGAGGATTAGCTCAAGCTTGATATTTTTTCATGCTGTAGCAACAAGCAGTGTGAGAGAATTTTGATCATTCTGATATGCAAATGTAACAGATCTATGAGGGAACATGTTAGCATACATTTAAAGGGGAAAAGGCCAACTATTACCCACTTGATTAAAAAAAACATGAACACTTTAAAACATTCAACCATCTTTCATAGGTTTTATAATTTACTTATGTTTGTTTTTTCATTCTGTTTCCCTTAGCTGTGATTATCATTTTCAACCTGTTGACAATACTATCTTATACATCCATGCCAATAAAACAAAGTGAACATAATTAAAAGCTGCAAACAAAAAAACAAATTTCATTACCACACAGCTTCAATGAAAACATATGGTTTATACAGCAAATTCCCACTTTGATTTCCCCGTTAAAAGGTAATAAGACCCGACGAAAAGGGACATCTAGCTTTCTTTTTTTTTGGTCGATCAGCTTTAAAAGCTTCAAAGGTGGCAACACGAGGCAAATCCTCATGTAAACACACTCCCAGAAAACTAGAAGTGACTTCACAAAAGCTGTGTGCATTTTTCAGAGTCTATACTCTGTGCACCCACTCTCTGGCTTTTGTTTTGGTTGTGTGAAAGTAGTGGGTGACACCTGCTGTGAAAAAACTGTAATGGGCCAAATTGGGAGTGACATGTAATTTGCATTTCGCCTCTAAAATGTTGCTGCTGTTGGTCGTCTCTGCGGCTCAGCGGGCTAAGTCTCCACGTCGTGTTTGTAGCGTTGTAATCTTGTTAGTGTGATCCTCTGCACATGCCACCAGGGACCGGGGATCAATAACTGGCTCGTGGCTCCGTTTGGGGTGCCACACACACACACAAATATAGAGATGAGAGAATCAGGGTGGTGTTTATATGGCACTGAGATTGATTGGCAAGAGGTAGAGTGTGATGTTTTCTAAGCATCATATGATCTCAAACCTCACAGTCTGGAAATGCACTTGAAGTATATTGTGTTTTTGTGCGTTCATTTGTGTGTGTATGTGTGTGTGTGTGTGTGTGTGTGTGTGTGTGTGTGTGTATGTGTACCATTTTCCCTTTTTTTCTTTCCTTCCAGTCCTTTTTACTCAACTAGTCACTTTTTCATTTTGCTTTTTTCATCAGCCTTTTACTCCATACTTTTTTTTACACCTGCCCCCCGCCTCCTCCCTTATCCCCACAGGTCCCCCCTCCCCTAATTCACTTACAAGTCAACCCTTTCTTTTCTTTTTCCTAATCCCTCTTTTCTTTGTCCTCTCCTCATTCTTTCTTGAAATGGATCCATTCTTCCCTCTTTCTTTAACTTTTTCATCCATCCTTCCAGCCTCCCATCCTTTCTTCCTTCCCTGAACTCAGTATCTCCTTCATCTCTCCCTTTCCCTTCTCTCATCCCTTATCTTCTCCTTCAACAGTCAGCTTTTCCCTCTCTTACATCGTATCTTTTTTTTCTCCATCCTTTCCAACTCCTCTGCTCACTTCCTTGCTTTCTCTCCTTAATATGTCTGTCTCCTCCCTTTTCTGTCTTCATCACATTTCCCTTATCCTTACCCATTCCCCCTCTTTTCTGTCTTTATATCTCCATTCAGTCCCATTCCTTCTTCTCCAACTGTCTTTCATCCCCCCTTCAATCCCTCTCTCTTCCCCCTTCTACATGTTTAACTTCTCTCTGCTGCTTGATCATATCAGCTCATTTTATCTCTCTCTCTTCTTCTGTCATTTCATCCATCACTTCTTTCTCCACCTCTCCCTCTGTCTTCCCTCCCTACTCCTCCCATCTCCCCTTCATGCTTCCTTCTTTCCCTTCCTTCGATGTTTTTCATGTCTCCTTTTTCCCTTTCATAGTGCCGACATTGTTAAGTATGTTGGTTTCCCTTCTTCTTTTCTTTTTCAGTTTCTCTCTTCCTTGGATCCCTTTGCTGTCTGTCCTCTCTTACCACCCCCCGAAATACCTCTTTTTCACCCTTCTCTCTCTCCTCTCACCCTTTCTAACTCCCTCCTTTTCTATCTCTCTTTCTATCTATCACTATTTTCTTGCTTCCTCTTCTCCTTCACTATCTCACACTTGTTCATCCCCTTCCACCTCCCCAACTAACCTCCTCCTATCTTCTTTTTCACTCTTTGCGTCTGCCTCCCTCTCTCCTGCACACACACTCTCTCTCTCTCTCTTTCTCTCCCCTCTCTCACTCCCTCAGTCGTCGCTCGCTTGCCGTGCTGTGCGGACCTACCAGCCACCTCTCTCCTCTCCTTCACTGAATCTCTTCCTCTCTCTCTCTCTCTCTGTCTGTCTCTCTCTCTCTCTCCTCCGCTCCTCCGGTCTCTGCTATGACAGCTCACACCAGCAGTGTGTTGCCCGATCTCAGACCGTCAACCCGTCACCGGTTATCCTGTCCACGCGTTACCATGGACATGTGTGTGTGGGATATTCGTGATTGATCCTCGGGTCTGATTATTTTTTTTCTGTTTAAAAACGAAAGAAAGAGGAGGAGGGGGGCGGCCGTCCTCCTTTCACCCCCCCTCCGCTTCCTTCAGCCAAGCAGAGCGGCGAGGTGGGGAGAAAAAGGCTTTCCAAATAAGCCAGCTTGGATTAATTTCACAGCAAAATGACGGATTTGGGAGCGTCGGAGATGCTGCTGATGAGGAGAAGGCTGAACGTGAAGACGAATGGCAGGCTGAGACGCGACCTCCCGCTTCTCCTCCTGCTGGGGCTCCTCTTTGGGGATTTCTCCTCGTCCAAGGGTGAGTTTTGGAGGTTTTTAGTTACGGTATATTATATATATATGTACGGTATATATTTTAGCGGTGTCGTTGCTGCAAACCAGTAAGTGTGTGTGTGTCTGTGTTTGTGAGTATGTGCAAGAGAGGCGACAGAGTTACGTGGTGCGTGTGTGTGTGTGTGTGTGTGTGTGTGTGTGTGTGTGTGTGTGTGTGTGTGTGTGTGTGTGTGCTGTGCGGTTTGAGAAACGGAAAGGAAGAGGGGTGTAAAAGAGAGAATGAGAGCTAGCCTATATGCAGGCACAGTGGGTTATTGAGTGTGTGTGCGGGAGTGCAGTGCCCAACTTTGGACACAATATTACATCTGGGGAACAGTGTGGGGCATACTTAATTTAGCCCTCCATGCTGTGCAGATATTTTCATTGAAGTTTCAACACTTTAACCAAATGTAGTGCAGTTGTTACAGGTTTATACAGTAATGTGTGTGTGTGTGTGTGTGGGGGGGGGGGGGGGGGGGGGGTCACATCTGATCAGAAATGTAAAACATGTCCTCTCCTTTATGGCAAACCTTGGAAATTAACCAAGTTGCTCTCTAATAAGCAGAGTCAGATTGAGAGAAATGGGGTGAGATTTCATCAACAGGGCATGTAGAGAGGAAATCCCAAGCTCATACTATAATATGATTGTGTGGAGTCACACACACACAAACACACACACACACACACAGGGACACTGAGTATAGTAGCTGTGTTGGTAGCTGTGGAGAGTATGATGCTCTGACCAGGGGTTGATGCTGCGTGTCAGCAGTCCAGCAGGTTCTGTGTTGGTGGGGGATTATAGATGGATGGATGGATGGAGAGGAAAGTGTTAACATTCCTCTCGTTCTGTGGGAGCGTTACTGTTACTTTGTTTATCAATAGCTTCTCTGTGTTCACTTCTCCTCCCTCTCGTTCTTAATGCTCGTCCCTCTGTATTTCCCTCTCTATCGCTCACTCTCTCATACACACACACAGACACACACAGATGCACTCATCTGTCAGATTACCCCCCTGAGATGAAGAACAAAATGGTTTCTAGCAGTGTTAAGATTCCTGATAATTGTCTGTATCAGTATGTTGCTCTGTGCTTTTCCCTTGCCGCTGTTGTATCACTGGATGTTACCTACTGTGCATTTATATCTCGATGGTGTACCTACCGCTGAGTGCAGCTTGTCAACCTGGAAAAAAACTGATTTGTAAAATTGAAGGGGGGGGGGTGAATATTGTGTGTGTTGATGAATATGATGATGGTGCATTGAACCAGTTTATGATTGAAACACCTGCCTGTTGTTACCTGTGATTTATCTTTCCAAACACCCTGTGCGCATGTTTTTATGTTTCCTACAGTTTTATCACGATAGATCTGCTTTTTTCTTTGTGTTTCAAACCATAAGCAGTTTTCTCAATTTTAACAAGAAAATAAAAAAAAACTCAACATGTGATAAACTTGTTAAATCGATCACGAGTCATGTTTCCCCATGCCACATTATAACAGTGTGTGCAGCATACCAACAGCTATTTAAGTCACTGGAGAGTCAAAGACCCTCAAAGAAAACAGAGGAAGAGAAAATTGAAGGGCAGATAGACATCTGGAAAGACAGACGGGGAGGGCGGCAATAATTTATTTCGTCAAACCTGAAACCCCAGATGGTTGGCAGCCTTTTAAATGTGAAGTTGCACTTTAAATTCCAACGCACAACTAATTATTGATTGTCTCGAAATGTCACTTAAAAATGTCATAAAAAGTCAGGTATCTTCAGAGAAGAACTGAAGAGCAAACAATAAGAAACACACAGCCCAGGCCTCACGAGAGAGGAGACATTCTGAGTTAACACATTCTGTTGTGGAGGCAGATGATAAGTTATTATTAAATAAGCAAAGAAAATCTCAATCAGTCCCCAATGAGATTCTAAAAGATGCCTTTGAGCCCGTCTTACGGAAGTTCAAGAGATTAGTGAACAAAACATTCATTATTTCTGTAATTATCCTACTTGTAGAAAGGATGTAGAAAAATAATAATCGAGAATACTCTCATCGCAAGTCGAATAAACAGCCATGAAAATTATTTCAAAGATAATGCTTATGAATAAGCTGCACTAGTCAATTAATAATGATTAATGTAAGAATAATGTTATTTGTAAATCATCATCATGGATATTTAATGCTGTATGTAAAAATTATATTTACAATCTTTACATTTGGCTGCCACATTGCGTGCTTCTTTTTCAAAAGCTGAGACGGATAGAAAAACTATATTCAGCCCATTCATCAACAGGTTTTTTCTGCCAAGAAACGTCCAAATGTCCAACTGTGATGTTAATTCCCATAAAAACCCAGCGAGTGCTTATATAATTGATAAATTGTTAACTCTACTCTGCAGGGGACTGGACAAAAGACATTTTTGGCACGCACACTGTCGAGAATAACATGTCAGAGCTTCATTTGAGACACCCACTGGGACTATAAAGCACTTGTTTAATCGCTGAAACACTCACTTATTCACTTAAAGAAATGACAACAAGCATGTGCATACACACACACACACACACACACACACACACACACACACACACACACACACACAAATATACACTCACAGAGGACACTCAGAGACTTATTTCCTTTCCCTTTGAAAGTGAGGACTGATTAAATGTTTCCGTTTCCAAAGCTTTTTAAGGTTTTCATCCCGAAGAGGACATGAAGACCCAAACTCACTCATTCTCTTAACTCACACACCCAGACACACACACACACACACACACACACACACACACACACACACACACACACACACACATATACATCATAAAGAGCAACACACACACACACAGAAGTACATGCACACGGTGACAATTAGCTGACATTGAATCAATGCCAAACAACAAGATATTGGAACTTGCTGTCGGTCCCCCTGCCTGGCATACTAATATCACACACATGGGAGACGGACAAACTCAGTCACAGACACAAACACAAGCACACACACACACACACACACACACACACACACACACACACACACACACACACACACACTGTTCCTGTGGGTGAGGAGCGAGCTAATTAAAACAGAGCGATCTGCCCAATTCAAATTCACTGTAAGTACATTTAACTAGGGGACTCAGACATATAGGAGTGTGAAACATGTTCCCACAGAATAAACTGTGAAGGAAATGAAATTGTTTATCTCTTACAAATATTATATGTGTGTGTATTATAGAAGTCTTGAGCATTCAGGGAGTTTCAACTTTGACCTTGGGGAATTTATTTAAAGCGGTAGACATTTTTACCTAACCAAGTACTGTAAAAATCTGGATTATAAATTACACCGGTACAGAATATAA
Source organism: Labrus mixtus (assembly GCF_963584025.1). NCBI lineage: Eukaryota > Metazoa > Chordata > Actinopteri > Labriformes > Labridae > Labrus > Labrus mixtus. Next base: position 31,143,516 of record NC_083612.1, on the reverse strand, counting down.
GACGCAGTACTGCCTTCCTGCGTTATTATTTTGAATGCATTCAGAAAGTCCACAACTTGCAGTTTCTGTGCAGCTGTTCAGTTCTTCCTGGTATCCCTTTTCACCATGTGGAGTTTGCAAACCTGCCAGCTAGCCATACAATATTAGAGCTGTCATATTATGGTAAGATTGAGCGTTGTGAACCTGCAACCAATGTGCTGAGAATCAAGCTGCCCATATCCACTGGTCACTTGTTGTCTTTAAATGCAGAGCCTTTACCGCTGGTTTCTTTAAATGAATAAATATCAACCAACGAGGGAGAAACGCTGTTAAAGAGTGGCGCTGCCAGCCTGGTCTGCACCACTATATATCCCAACATGTTTTGTGCAGTAAAGCGGCCATTTGCAATACCCGATGATGGTTGGACTGTCGAACATAGGGGTCATGACAGTGCATGTTTCAGCCTTTTATACTGGTATGTTGGTTGCACATGTATATAAGATGAAGCCAGCTTTTTAGATTAAAAAAAAAAGGGGTGTTAAGTGACTTATGCCAAATCTTGGTTCCAAGCTTTGATATAATCATCATGTTGCTTTGTAACAAATATCAGTATTCTTCTTTAAAAAATATGCCACTTCAAACAGATTTCCCTGCCAGCATGACTCACTGCCTCATGATTCCCCAACATGCTTATAACCCAAAGTACAAGTTGACAGCAGGACATAGGCAGAAGACAGCGAGATATTGTCAGACAGGAGTGAAAATAAGTTAATGTAAAGATCATCAAAGGTGACACTGACACCATATGTCAGTGAATAGATACATTAAAGGGAGGGTTGGTCATTTTTGAAAAACTA